>NC_142009.1:179395964-179695964 GCF_049901735.1 Notechis scutatus
TCACTATTCTCATCACTGGTCACTTTTAGCCAGGTCATCTACGGTAAGCACTATGAGGACAGAGTTTTAGTAACATCGGATGACCCAATCATTTGCCCATCTTAGTCCAATGTAATGTCCACATTTTATTAATTCTTGGCTGTTTTTTTGCTTTTTAAAATTCCCTCTTTATTGTTAATTTTTTCCTGGTTTTGGCCTAGGACTATAAACAACATTTTGATACTTTGATGCTAAACATACTTCACCCCTCCAATTACCATGCCGTTTAAAACAAGGACTCATAAATTATTTTACCATAACCAAAATACAAAAGCAACAAATTAAAAATTTTATGGGAGCAGTATTACAGTATGTCAGTATAAGCTTGATTCTGCTTGAAAACATTTTTCTGCAAAAATCACACCAGTACAGCACTCAAAACGAACCAATCAGATCAGCTTCATCTTTATCACTCTGTTTGGATCACTTGCAATCCAATAACATGATAATCTGGACACTGCGGTCATTATAATATAGATACTTTTCTAAAAACACAAGTTGTAGAGATTGATAAATCATAACTTCTTTAAACATAACTTAGCACTGCAGTTTTGTTTCCTATATTCCTCAGTGCTTCAAGAGCACATTCTAGTGCTTGTATTGACCAAACTTTCCTCATGTAGATCAAATTTCCAGATGACATAAAATGGCCACCACCCAGGATGAGTGGAGATTGCAAAATCTGGATAGGCTGGGCTGAAATGAACAAAATACCCTTCAATAGTGAAAAATGTAGGTTATTATATTTGGGGAATACAAATGAAGAGCACATATACACAATGGGGGATTCATGGCTTGGAAGAACCGATCAAAAAGGGCTTAGTCATGGTATCTGAAAACAGGATGAATGAGAGACAACAGTGTATCACAGTTGTTACTGTAGCTCTGGGTATGTTAGAAGAAGCATTGTACCCAAGGCATATGACATCCTTATTCTCCTCTACTCTGCCACGGAACGAACCCAATCTGACTACTGTGCACAAATCAGGGCATCGTATTTCCAGGATACTGAGAGGTTCAAACATGTTAAGAGGAGAACAAAAAGTAACAATGCAAGGAATGGAGGGCATTCCTATTAGGGCAGACTCAAGAAAGAGATTGCTTTAGGGAAGATGGTCCACTGCCACAAAAATCAGGACTAGGTAGAAGTTGTATTTCCAATTGTTATTTATATGTAAGGGAAAAATTCCTGAAAATAAAATTTGTACAATAATGGAATAGTTTGCCTATATGAACTCTTAGTCAGACAGCTCTCTCTCTCAAGAATCTTGGAACTGCACACGACAGAGACCTGGACTACAGGATCTTTCTCATCCCTTCCAAATCTATCATGCTATGAATATAAAAACTTTGCTACTTCCAAGTTACTGGTTTACAATTCCCCCAAACAAAGGCAGCACTACTTATTGTAAGGGATGTTGAAGTTATAATTCAGAAACACCTAAAGGGTTCACAGATTCCCCATTCCTGGCTTAGAACATGCTAATATTATTTTCCTTCCTAAAAATTTTCTGAGATATTTAGTAGTCTAATTAAGAAAAAGCCACCAATACCATAGCCATGTTGATTTTTTAAAGCCAATAATAATATTGAGCTTGAGTAACAAGTTTTCATTTGTAGAAGAAAATATTGTTGAATAAAGTCAGAAAATATAGAAAGAACCTGACATAAGACTAGATAACACTTATTATATGAGCATATTGAATATTTACTCATATCAAGACTGTTGGTCTATATAACATAGCATAGCAAGTGACAAGCCAGCTGATCCACTCTGTCATGGCCAAATGCATCAATATTCAGTTGATGCAAAAAAATAATAATCAATCCCTGCATTTGTGGGAAAATGCTAAGAAGTGGGGAAAAACTCTTTTCTAGCCTATTGAATTTATGATTCTTCCCTCAAATTGTGCTGAAATTAAAGTTTGACACAGTAATTCATATTTTGCTTGGCTGACAGAGGAAATCCTTCAACAGCACAATAAGTTTCTAACACAGAAGCAACTGTATTAAAATTCTGCCCCATGAAGAGATGAACAGCATAAATAAATTGAGTTTTTTGACAGTGGCTCCTGAGCATATCCTTACCTCATCTACAGTTGGGCACTAATTTTCTAGGGTTGTAGGCTACTGAAATCACAAATGACTTAGTAGTAGAAACTAGCTTTGTACCTGATTTTTGATGCCTAAACAAATCAAACAATCGTTCTTTTCAGAGGCTGAAGGCTCAATAAAAGTACATATTTCTAACGCACTACTATAAGAAATCAATCTCCTACAAAGAAATAGTTTAATATATATAAAATATTATATAAATATGTTTTAGCTTAGAAAAGTACCGTGTTTCTCCAACAATACGGCCTCCCACAATAGGAAGTCCCAGCATGCTTTATAGGCATAAAATCAAATTAAGCCCCTCCCCACAAATTAAGGCCTATATTAAACATGCGAAATGGGGGGGAATGGCGGGGGGCTTCCCGTTAGGAAGTACTTTTGTTGCATACCCAGATATGGTGCTGCCTGCGTTGACCTCGGCGTTGGTGGGGCACTTCGTATCGGGAGACCTTCCACCACCGTTGCTTTCCCTTCTCCCCGTGCTGCTGCGGTGTTTAGAGCAACGCCGCGGCATTTGGCACAACCACGTGTGACCAGCCAGGGCTCCTCCCTGCAACCGGAGCCCGGCGGAGACACTCAGCTTCAGGCGCTCCTGTCGCTGCCTTCCCTTCGCCTTCGAAGGCAAAGCCAATTCTTTTAAAAATGACACCCTACTACTAGTACGACAAAGACTCCCCTGCCCAAGAGGGCAGCCCAACCCCATGTGGGGAGGCGAATCTCCCGGGGCCGCAGCGCAGGATCGGCCCACCCTGGGAGAAGCGCCCAGCCGCCATCCCTGCCTGGTGCTGAGCAGAGCGCGAAGAGCTTCGCCTGGGGCGCCCAGCGCAGCTGACAGGCGGGTGGCGGCTGGACACTTCTCCCGGGGTGGGCCGATCCTGCGCTGCGGCCCCGGGAGATTCACCTCCCCACGTGGGGTTGGGCTGCCATCTCGGGCAGGGGAGTCTTTGTCATACCGGTAGTAGGGCATCGTTTTTAAAAGAAATGGCTTTGCCTTCAAAGGCAAAGGGAAGGCGGCGACAGGAGCGCCTGAAGCCAAGTGTCTCAGCCGGGCTCCGGTTGCAGGGAGGAGCCCTGGCTGGCCGCGCATGGCTGCGCCAAACGCCGCGGCAGCACGGGGAGAAGGGAAAGCAACGGTGGCGGAAGGTCTCCTGATGCGAAGTGCCCCACCAACGCCAAGGTCAACATCCAAGCCATCGCCGCCCGCCCTAGGATGCAAGGGGGGGGAATTAAGTCACCCCCAAAAAGACAGCCTAGCCATTTTTGGGGGGGTAAAAAAAAAATAAGGCCCGGCCTTATTTTGTGAGAAACATGGTAAAGGGGGTGTAAAAATAAAGAGGGTATAAAAACCATTGAGATAAAATTTTATTCTTCCTTTTTATAATATCAGAAACCAAGATCACCAATCAAACAAGGAAGTGATTCCTCACAGAGCACTTGTATCATGAAATTTGTTTCTTAAGATATAGGTATGGTCTATACTGTTACGGTTTTAAAAATAAATTAGAAACATTCATGAAGAATGAGGTTATCAGCTGGATGCTAGACCTAATGGCTATACACTACCTTCTATATCAGAAGTAGAATGACTTACAATATCAACTGCTGCTGAAAAAAAGCAAAAGGATTCTAAGTGACCATTGAAAAAGCAGAATCTTAGAATTTTTGTCTAATCCAACATGACTTTCTTACATTATATAGTAACATACTGATATTTTTACACAAACTTAAATAAGTTTACCAATATGCTTTATATAAAAATTATGAATTCTTTTGTCAGTATTGCCAAACAGTACATGAACAGTTAACTTCATTTACATTCGGTTACACTGAAATTAACTGAACTTAACTGGAATAAATGGGATCATGAAAAAGAGAAAAGGTAATTTTTAGAATATATTAACAATAAAAAGAAATATCTACTTAGGATCCAGGACTTAAATTTTCCTATATCTTTGGCTCTCGTGTTCTTGGTTAACAATTATGCTGATTGCATCTTGATTGCATTGCAAGATTTCTCACATTTACAGCACTCCTTAACTTCCCATTTTACAATTCATTCCTTAAGTATGACACAAGTTTTAAATAGCACACATTCAGTTTTGTTTCAAATTGCTTTGTGGAAAAAGATTATTAAAGCAATTAGTATAAAATTATTGATATAACAATTTGGGGTGTCTCAAGCATATTTACAACCCACTGAAATAAAAACAATAAATCTAAAATCTAGACAATAAATCTAAAATCTGTAATCTAGACAAACTGGAGTGTGGTTAAAAATGAAATCAAACTCTCTGAAACTAGAGCCCAGTGCACTAGTTTTGTTCTCCCAGACCTTCCATTCTATACACTACAGTTGTGGAGATGTCCTCGTTTGATTCGGGTGACACTTTTTTCCACACAGTCTCTTTTAATGCAAGT
Source organism: Notechis scutatus (assembly GCF_049901735.1). Classification (NCBI taxonomy): domain Eukaryota; kingdom Metazoa; phylum Chordata; class Lepidosauria; order Squamata; family Elapidae; genus Notechis; species Notechis scutatus. The sequence continues at coordinate 179,400,537 of NC_142009.1, forward strand.
TCGTGCTGAAGACTTTCATAGTCCAGTGGTCCAAAGGAATGCTAATTGTTTAAGCAACATATAGTATGTATTAAGTTACCAATGAAATAAAACAATCATTATTTTTATTTATCAATTAGCACTTGCTGGTTCTGAGAGATCTCTCTCACCCTGACATTATTATGCCACAAACATTTTAATTTCAAACCACAGTAAATAATTTATTCAATTTGGTGAAAGGGAAGAAAGACTCCTTTAACCCACTTCATTCATAACAGGATGCTGATTATATTAATTAGCCATATAGCAACTTTCATATTAAAGAAGAATTCCTGAGGTTCTATTCATTACTGAGTTGCTAACGGCACTCATACAATCCAGCTTCTCCCAGTTTAATTCAAGTCGGACAATTCAAACTGCTTTGGCAATAATTATTTATGCCAAAGCTTTATCAAGTAGAGAAATGAGTAAAGAACTGAAACATGTTAATTATACAAGGCCAAAATTCTAAGCTCCAATCTTTTTCCCAGCTTGATCCAAGGGGCAAAACATAAAAATTGTCTGTGAACTTACACATTCTACAGCGCAAATGGAATTCCAAAGTCCTAAGTAATGACTACCGCTGGTATTTTGAATGGTACTAATGCCATTAAAAAACACAGATTTCTTCTCAATGAGGATCAGAGCCATGGTCAGAACAGTAAGTGACTGACATGTTTGAAAGTTAATACAAAGCTCTGTATCTCAGGCAGTACAATTTTAAAAAAATGTTGACAAAGAAGCCTTTTGGCAACAAGCAAGAGATTACCCACTGCTACTCTGAGAGTCAAGAACAGTACCAGAGATATTTTCTCACTAATATGTGGATCAAACGTGTTACCAAAATAAGAAATATACATTTTTATTTTTCTTGTAAGATCAAAATCTTTAACAAAAAACTTTGCTCCATAATTTTTATGAAGTGAAAATATATTGCTGAATATGGTAGCTTTGCGTCATGGCATTTTATCTAGGATGATTTTAAGTCTACCTAGAAAGGATACATGAACTGCTCTCAGATTTGTTGGAGGATAGTTTAAATATATTACGGTCAAATATGTTATATAACAACAATGATTTCTCTAAACTAAACTAAGTTTCAGTCAATTGCCACATTATTACTAGACAGGTAGTCTTCAACTTACATTTGAAGTTATGGCAGACCTCCCCAGATCCTACTTATAACCAGGTTTCAAAGTTGCAACACAATTGCATTTTGGCTGTTTGGCAACTGGCCCACACTTACAGCCATGTTCAGTCATATGACCACAATTTCTGATTTTTGCCAGAAACACATTTGCTTCCAGTTTCCAGCAAAAAAAAAAAAGTCAATTGGATAGAATTGATTCACTTAACAGCTGTAGCATCTGCTTAATGACCATAGCATTTACTTAACAACTGCCACGAAAAAGGTTGTAAAATTGGGTGCAGTCACACAATAGGTTCCTTAATGACTGGTATGACTACAACTATAATTCTGGCTCAATCATAGTTTGTAAGTCAATGACTACCTGTAAGTAAGCAAACCAGTAAAAGCCAGTGAATAATGTAATATAGTTTAGCATTTAATAGTTAGTTCTAGTTGTGCCAGATGTGGCCTGAATTGTATCGGAACACTCACATATCAGAATATTGATGTAATACATGTCATTGATCAATCCTATTTGGACTTTGCTATGCATAATGTACATGTTATAAATACTTTCAACTTACTCGTTGATCACCACCTTCCCTCCGAGGATCAAGCTTCTTTGCAAAATGCCTCAGGTTATCATAATTATGAAAGTTGCACAAAGAAACCAGTTCCTGCAATAGTAAAAACATCATTGTGTTATATTTATAATCATGTATACTATCAAGAGCTGTGGTGGCGCAGTGGTTAAAATGCAACACTGCAGGCTACTTCTGCTGATTGCTGGCTGCACTGCAATTCCATCCTTCTAAGGTCAGTAAAATGAGGACCCAGATTGTTGGGGCAATATGCTGACTCTGTAAACCATTTAGAGAGAACACTGTGAAGCGGTATATAAGTCTAAATGCTATTGCTATGTTATTGCTATCCTAATTTACAACTGACTCTTTCATTCAACTATACCCTGATATTACTGATTAAGTCCTTTGTCAAGATGAATATTAAGCCTTTTATAAATTTAGGGGAGCCAAAAGAAAAAAATTGTTTTTTAATATTTTTTCTCAATCAGGATTGAAAAGAAATGCATGCATTTTGTCAAGAATTCTTCCATTTTCAGAATACACCTTTTTATCTTTGCTTAGTGTGTATCCATCCTTTTGCTTTAAAAATCTTCCATCTTTATTGATTCTAACAATAAAGACATAAGCATTTCTGCTCAAGAAAAATGCAAATTTTCCTACCTTTACTGAGATAGGTGTAAATGTTAATGATCATTGCATTTGTGCTACAGACTAGTAACAATTCAAGTAAGAAGACCTGCTCACATGACAAAAGTGTATCCCCTTAACGCTGTTGCCCATCTTGTCTAGCGGAGGTGACCAGCACATCATGCCCATAACGTTAGGAACAACCAAGAGAATGCCACCAGCAACTCCAGATTTTGCAGGAAGACCCACCTAAATGAATGCACAATTTAAACCATTAATATATAGTTATCAATATTTAGACAGCAATCACTGAATATCCATATTATCCGTCAAGGTAGTTTTCCAAAATTTATCAATTAGCATACATTTACATCCCAGGAATTATTCAGTTGATACCTCAAAATACTTTTGTTTTTCTGGATTCATTTCTGTCATTTGAGTTTTAACTAGCCTATATGACATAGAATTCCTTTTACCACCCATGGTCAATTTCTAATTGCCATTATCACTGGTTTTAATAAGAAGTCAATTCTTCTTCTTTTTTTAAGAACTAAACATTTTTATAACAGATCCCTCAAAACAAGCACTTACATGGAAAGCAAACTGTCCCGAGAAGTCATACATGCCACATGAATGCATCAAACTTAAAGTGTTTCGAACTGCTTCAGGACTGAGGACTCTCTCACCAGTGATGGGGCAAAACCCGCCATTGGCAAGAGTGGCTGCCATGACACTAGCAGATTCACAAGTCACTTCTATGGAGCACAGCTTAGGAAAAATGAAAAGAACAAGAAAACATTGATCAACCTATGCAAACAGAAGGTTATATAATTAAATGGATGAAAGTCCTATCTTACAAAAGGGAGCCTGAACCCATAAAGAGCCTATTACGCTATGAACAATACAGCATGCGAAGATAGACTTTCCAGATTAGGAAATAAAGGCCTATTTGAGTGAGCATGAAGTGGGAATCTGATGCTAGCAACGTTTTTTTAATGAAAACATGGTACAAGATTAATTCATAAAACAACTGGGTAAGATTTAAAAAAAAACTTGTTCTCTAATCAGTGCAATAATGAAGCTTGCTCTGATGAAGACTGACATTTTTAAAAGAAACATTTAAAAACTACATGATCCTGTTACTACAGAGATGAACAGTACAAACAATCATGTGACAGAACCAGGACAATTTATATTATTTACTTATATTATTTATATTATTATTTAGTGTGTAAAATTTAAAGCTACCTTATATTTAACTTAATGAGGGGGGGAATATCATATTTTAATCAATAACAAGATTAGTAATAAGAAAGTATGTTTTAGTTAACCTAACCAATGTGAAAGCACTAAGGATATGGATAACTATTTCTTCTCTGAATAGTACTACTGAAGCAGTAGGAAAATTACACATAAAGCACTTTTATATTTAGCAGAAGTCCCCCAATTCCCCAAAACTTTGCTTAATACAATACTGTGTAAAACCTCAAGGTTACTGAACCAAGGAACTAACCATATTACAGTAAACAAGGGTCGATATGGAAAATAACACATGGTGTAAGATAAAATGAGTAATTATATGTACTTCTCTCATCTTGGTATATATGTTATTCTCCTTTGTTGGGATAGTTTAATAAAAGTAACGCACCAGGCTAAGCTGAGGTCATGACATGTATAAAGTGACTTCTCAGGAAGAGCCAGGGGTTCAGAATTTGCCATTCTAATGCTCTGAACCTTGTGCACAAATAAAAACGGATGTATTCTCCAACCTTTCGTGGTCTTGTGTCCTGATTTGGAAGCAAGATTTCCTGCTACATTTATGGCATCCCAGATGGGACACTAGGGGCCCTGAGGCCCGCCGGAGGGTCCACCCCGGGTGCCAGCCACCGGGTAAGTTGAAGGGAACATCCCAGGTGCCATCAGTCCTCTGAATCCAAGGGACTTCCCGAGACTGCCCTGTTCTGGCGGCGGCGGTTGACACCTCCAAGAACCACAGGTGAAAGGTGAGGAGACCAGGACATCTTCCAGCCGGCCGTGGAGAAGGAAGACGCCTGCAGGCAAGTATTAGATTTGGGAAATAATCCCTCCCTGTAAGCAGGGACGGAGGAGAGGACTGATCACCCTCTCTTAGACAAAGGTGGGAGGAATTGTCAGGAATGGTTGAGGTGAGTGGCTACTGCGGTTCCCATTGGTGACTGTGAGTGTCCAGTGCCATGGGCCAGTAGAAAGTGAGTGGCGTCCGCAGTTCCCATTGGAGACCGTGCACATCCGGCTCCCTGGGTCGGACGTGAGTGTGTGCAAATCCCTGGTGTTTTCGGAAGAGGAGGGACCCCATACCCTCCTCTCCAATCCCTTTTCCCAATTGTCTTGTCTGGTGACCTGGGTGGCTCATGGGTGGAGGTGAGAGTAAGCCCCTGACCCCGCTGGGGTCCATGTTAAAACCTTTCAAGGAAGCGTATGAATCTCAGGATTATGGCCTTGAGTGGAGTAGGCATAAACTGCAGGTGTTCTGTGAGGGAGAGTGGCCAACATTTGAGTTGGGGTGGCCTCCCATAGGCACACAGAAAGCCCCGAAGCATTTTATACCCGTCTTATTGACGCTTACTGTATGTATACTCCCATTGATCCCACTGACCTGGCAAACGCTCGAATGCTAACCATGGCATTCATCTCACAGAGTGCCCCAGATATATGTCGTAAGTTGCAATGACTTGAGGGGGCCCTAGGTAAACCCATAAGTGAGCTCCTGGAAGTGGAAAGGAAAGTCTTTGTGAATAGGGAAAAGGAGGAGGAGCGAAAGAAAGACCAAAAGATGCAATGAAAGGCCGAATTAATGGCGGCTGCTATGATGTGGACCCCTAAGGATAGGGGAGGTAACCAGGCAAAGGGCAACAGGTCAGGGTTAGGACGCAACCAGTGCGCCATCTGTAAAAAGGAAGGACACTGGAAGGGTGAGTGTCCTGAAAGGAACAAGGAGGAGAGGCCAGGCGGAAGAGGGGGCCCTTTCCGAGGGGCCTCCGAAGACCCCTGGGAGGACAGGGAAGGCAAGGATATAGGAGGGGCCTGGGGAGAACCCCTCTGATAGGCCTGGCGGAAGTGGAAGAATGGGACTGACGCCGACCAGGTTCAGATTGCCTCCCAGAACCTATGGTCACCAGGGACAAGGGACAGGGGAATGAGAATGGAAGCAATTCCATGTTCCCCATTTGTGGGCTGAAGATAATCCCCCGGGTTTTGCTGGCCACCACCCTCCTATCATAGTGGAAGAATTACCAATGAAGGTGCCTGTGAGAATTCGACAACGGGTATACCCCTGCCATATTATACAGGCGATCCAGGAAATCATTGACCTATATTTGAAACACCACTAGTCATTCAAGTGAAGCCTCTGGCAGTACCTGTTTGTCTCCGGCAGAGAAGTTACCCTCGCCCCATTGCACGAGCAATTCAAGACAAAGAGGAGGGACAGTTACACAGGTTAGGGAATCTCGACAAGAATGTGGAATTCTTGTAGTTGTTGCAGCTAATTTTCTTGCTGCAGGAGGTAGATCGAACCCTTAGGGGTGACTCTAACATGTAAGGGCATGAAAATACCCTTTAGAGTAGTTATTGAGCCAGTGGAGTGAGGAAAACCTACTCCCCTGGATTAAAAGTTTAAGTAAGAACAGAATGATAAATTTGTGCATTGAAAAATGGCAAAATACATAATTGAGGAACCACAATAAGGTAGGATCATCTGGGGGAAACAAGCAAATGTTAGTTGGGTAAATTAGAACAATACTTAATCAAGAGACCTACCTTAAAAATAAATAAAAAGAAAATTGAAATACCGTATCTTAAACCCTGGTATTTCATAAATTGGGAAATACCTGATCCCCCAGCAGATAGTAAAATGCTTTTGGCTAAAGAAGAAGAAATGTGAAACTCCTTAAGGACTGAGAAATAGGTAAGGTTAGTGTTATATTTGGAAACAGGCATAGAAGTTTCTATCTGGAACTGGTAAGATTACGGCCATGTTCTCCATGGAGCCCATGGGGACACGTTAAACAGTAAAAGTTGTCTTTAAAAAGAAAAGTAGAGTTCAAACTTGCTCATGAGAGCCCTGGCCAGGTGCAAACGAGGTGTGAAAGAAGGTCTCTATAGATCTTGATCTTTAAAAATAAGCCAGCGTTGTCTGGGAGATTCTAAGATAGATAGAGAACAATTTGGATCTTTAAAAATAAGCCAGCGTCGTCTGGGAGATCCAAACTAGAAAGATAAGGGACAGAACACCCAGGGCAGAGAGTAGTACCCTGTTTCTCCAACAATATGGCCTCCCCCAATAGGAAGTCCCAGCATGTTTTATAGGCATGAAATGAAATTAAGCCCCGCCCCCCAAATTAAGGCCTATATTAAAACATGCAAAATGGGGGGAATGGTGGGGGGGCTTGCCATTAGGAAGTACTTTTGTTGCACACCCAGATATGGTGCTGCCTGCATTGACTCCGATATGAAGTGCCCCACCAACGCCGAGGTCAACATCCAAGCCATCGCCGCCCGCCCGAAGATGCAAGGGGGGGAATTAAGTCACCCCCCAAAAAGACAGCCTAGCCATTTTTTCAGGGCTCAAAAAAAAATAAGACCCGGCCTTATTATATGAGAAACACGGTAGTAAAAATCTAGTGCTTAACAATGAGTGTAACTTCAAGTAAAAGTGAGAAGTTCACTAAAACAATAAGAAAGAAAGCCCAATTAGTGAAACCTCAAGTTAAATACTTAGGTTATACTATAAGTTAAGGCCACAGAGCTATAGGACATTAGAAAAAGGTTGTGTGCTGAATTGCAGAACCAACCGACAGGAGTTTTTTTAAGCAGCAGGCTATTGTAAAAATGTTGCCCTGCTATCCAAATCACTCTGAGTCCACAAAGTGGGGAGAAAGGGAACCCTTTGTTTGGACGTGTGAACAAAAACAGGTTTTTGAGACTTAAAAATAATTAGCATCTCAAGCTCCTGTTATGGGACTTCCCAACCTTGAGAAATCTTTCAATTTGTATGTGGACTCAAAGAATAATATGGCTCTTGGAGTCCTGACTCAAGAAAAAGGGAAGTGGCAACAACCCATCGCTAAAGAAAGAAAAAGTGGAGATTTAAAGGGTCAAAACCTCCCCAGGTCTGGAAATGTTGTGTGTGTGAATGTGTCTGTGTGTAATCATTTCCAAACCTGAAGGATGAGACCCTCTAACAACAGTAAAAAAAAAAGAAATGGAACTCGTTGGCTTGTGAGAAAAAGCTCTCAGAAAAGAATTGTAAGTAATGATTGATTTGCTTGGAGAAAGAATGAAATAATGAAATGAAATTTTTGTGTGAGAAATTGGTTATGCGAGCAGTCTGATTACAGTATAAATGTGTGAGTAGAAGAAGAAAAAAAACATTGGTGTAAATGTCTGTGTGTTGACCCCCATCCCAGATTAAAAGGAGAGTACTTTCATATAAAGAAAGTGCATGTACCAGGAAATGAGAAAGCTCTCATGGAGAAATGTGTGTGAGTTACTAAAGTTAGAGAGAGAGGAAGGAACAGAGAAAATTAGATGACAGAAAAATAAAATATGTCAGGAGTCATTGCATCTGAGATTCCACCAAGAACACTGGATAAAATTGCACGTGGGACCAAGAAATTGCGAAATTGAATTTTTAGTGGATACTGGGACATCCTGGACATCTTGAAGAATAATCCCTCTGGGATGCCACATTAGCCAGAATTCGAATTTCAAAATCAAGAAATAAAAATCAATCCATGCCGCATCAAATTTAAAATTTCCAAACCTGGAGTATGTAGAAAGAAAGATCAAATATCTTGGACACTTGATTAGTGAAGGGAGTAGAAAAATAACTCCTGCTAGAATTGAGGAACTAAGAGAGACTTCAGAAAGTTTTAGGGACTGTTAGGCAATTGAAAAAAAAATATGGGGAAGTCTCTTAAAACCAGTAGCCTTCCTATCCAAATTAATGGACCCTGTAATACTGGGATGGCCAGTATGTATTCAAGCTATTGCCGCCACAGCTCTCTTAGTACAAGGAAAAAGGAACCTCACATTTAGGGAGCGGGTTTGGGTGGTTACAACCCAACATCAGATCAGGAACATCCTGCCTCAACGAGCTCATGGATGGTTAACCAATTCTCATATCCTAAAGTATGAGGGAATCCTCATAGGAGACCAACATGATTGTGTAGCACTACTTTATAGATGGAAGTGCCAAAGTAGTGGAAGGAAAGATGTTGGATCCCATACTGTGGGAAGGAGGGTTTGCCTAGAACTGAGCTAACAGACAAAATTGTGAGAAAATATATTTTGAATTGTCCCAGTCTCTCTTTTAAGACAGAAAGGACTTTGTTGTACACAAATTTAAGGCAGGATAGTGGGTTTTGATAAAATCCTGGAAGGAACAAACTGTACATTCCTTTTCTATTTAGGACTGAGTAGTTGCCGATGTATTTCCCCAACATAAAATAACAACCACAGAACAAATCCCACTGCTAAATTCACCTGATCTTATAATTGTCTTTAGACTGGTGTAAATACTGAATGTTTGGATGGTGGGAGTTGGGAAATTACATTGAGTGAGGACTTTCAATAAAAGGGAAGGAGAGAAACTTTGTATGCGACCAAAGTGGCCTACGAACACATGAACAATTTAGGAACCTTGAAAAAGCAACACAACCAAAACCAAGACCAACAGTGTGATTGCAACTAGCTCCTAATAAATTGGAAAAGCTAACTCCAGTATCAATAGCCAGAGTTGGGAAATGAATATTAAGCAAAAGATAAGAATTTAGGAAAAATGCTGAGCTTAAAATATAACTAGTAGAAATATAAGCTCTCTATGCAACTTATTACAAGCAAAAGCATTTTTTGCAGAGAGATAGATACATCTTACTGCACGTCAGCTAGGTGTCGAAAGAACCTTAACACCGTGCAACAGGAAGAAGGGAGGAAGAACTAGTCTAAAATAGCTTCAACAAGACATTTGTGTGTTTTGCGTACGTGTGTGTGGAATCAAATATGGGAGATTAATGGAATCCAACAAATTTGGATTGTGGGTGGCTATTGTGTTTTGCCCAATGGGACTGGACTGAGTGAAGTTCTAATAAAAAATGTGACTAGTATGTTATTGTAAGAATCATGAAGCAAATAACAGCAACTGGATTACCCCAGAAGTTATGTATAGGGAATGTGAAAAATATGCCTATACTAGCCTCCCCACTGGGTGGTTTGGACCCTGTGTAATGAGATTCATAAAGCAACATAGGGGAATCCCTATCGAAGGAATGAATTCAGGCTTGGAAAGCAAAGAGCCCTTGAATCCCTAGATACCAGTGATGCCCCTGGATGCCTGAAACTCTAAAAGGGCCTACACGTAGGTGGAGGATGGCACTCTGGGAGCTAATGGACATACAATTAAATTTGACTACAAACTTAAAGGAGATGACTGCAGTCTTGGGAACCTAGCAACAGAAAAGTGTGGAAAATAACATTGTGCAAAACCAGCTAGTCCTAATAAAAATTTTGGAGCGTAGCAAATTGCGTTGGTGAAGGATTAAACAAAGTCTGCTGTACTAGGATTCTGGGTTCTAATGTTTCTCTCCTGTTTGATTTCCTTTATAAGAGATATAGTACTATCAAAGTTTAAAGAATCAAAAGTAATAAAAGGAATTAGGTTATCTCCTTTTGAAATGATGTTTGGAAGACCCCCTGTCATAAGTACTAGTTTGAGAAATAATATAGGGGATTTAAGTCAATTAGGGGATTCATGGGTGAGTCTAATGAGTGGTACGCTTGAAGAAGCGCCCCCTATAACTGCCCTATTGGCAATGGGCAGGCAACATACGGGGCAGAAGAGGCCTTACTGGTGTCACTCCGGAAGCTGACCCTCTACGTACGGCTGAAAATAAGAACAAGTAAAACAGATGTTAATGTGTTAGGGATAGTGTGTGTGGTGGAAAGATATATTCTTTTGAATTCTTTTAAAGAATTTTATGTATCAAAAAGGGGGTTGGACTAGATGACCCAGAGGAATCTCAAATTTTAAAAGCTGATATGTTTAAAGTGCTTATCTGAGTTGAAGAAACCACGTGTTTCTTGCTCAGTTGCCTAGCGAAGAGTTTCCTGTTCAGTGTGATCAACCTTCCCTGTCTCGATAGAATACCTAAACCGTAAATATGCTTCAAAAGGGAAACAAACTATAAATTGTATTGTTTAAAAAAAGTTATTTTCCAACTTCGACTCATCTGAGAAGGATTTGTAATTGCCTACTTTTGCAACAGCATTAATCTTTGTCAGAACAATCTCCAATAGTCTTTCTGTGTTAGTAGAGAAGAAGGCTACTGCCAAGGTTATGGCTTTATGGGAATATGAGAAATTGAATACAGTTGAAGATTATTTCCCCATGTATGAAACTCCACAGTAATCAGTAGATTTGAGTGTAGTTTCAAAGGGGGGAATGAAGCAGTAGGAAAATTACACATAAAGCACTTTTATATTTAGCAGAAGTCCCCCAATTCCCCAAAACATTGCTTAATACAATATTGTGTAAAACCTCAAGGTTGCTGAACCAAGGAACTAACCATATTACAGTAAACAAGGGTGGGTATGGAAAATAACAGATGGTGTAAGATAAAATGAGTAATTATATGTACTTCTCTTTTCTTGGTATATATGTTATTCTCCTTTGTTGGTATAGTTTAATAAAAGTAACGCACCGGGCTAAGCTGAGGTCATGACATGTATAAAGTGACTTCTCAGGAAGAGCCAGGGGTTCAGAATTTGCCATTCTAATGCTCTGAACCTTGTGCACAAATAAAAACGGATGTATTCTCCAACCTTTCGTGGTCTTGTGTCCTGATTTGGAAGCAAGATTTCCTGCTACACTACAAAACTGGCTGAAAAACGTATTACATTCTCACTACAAAAATATATAATTCTTAGGTCAAGGATTGCAATCAACTCTTAATTTGCACTAAGATCAGAGAATGAGAAATGCTGATTTATTAAAACATATTCGATCAGAATATCATTTAGTTAACATACTTACCCCAAACAAAGGATTGCATCCTCTGTTGTGTAAATATTTATATAAATAACATTTTAACCTATAATTCTATATATTTCTTTTTTCTTCTTCAAGGATAACAAATAATCTAGAGATTAATTAGCTACCTGGAAATAGAAGTCCAATATGCCAACCATATCCGTGCCCTCTGGAAAACACTTGAAAATAATAGATTATTTTAGTACATCATGATACAGTAAAAAAAAGTTATCATATATAAACTAAAACTGATAAAGAAGATGAAAATAATCTTATTTCTGAAAATTCAGTTGAGGATTATCTAAGAAAAGAAGAATTATTTAGAATTAAAATAAGACTTAAAATAATTATTTAGAAATAAAATAAGACTTCTAGTTATTTAAGTCTACCTTTCTGTGAAAATTTGAAGGAAAATATTTTAGCTCTATTACAGAACCATCAAACGTGTACTTCTGACAAGTAGTTTCGTAAAAGATTATTACATGCTTTTTGGCCAGAGAAGTGGGAGTGGATTATAATATGAAGAAATTCATTTCTTTTACATCTTTGTCCCATTCTTTTTTCCTCTGTCATTAAAACCAGACGGAGAAGGAAGTAAGATGAATAAGATGATCTCTCCCCCCAACACACACACATTACTTCTTGGTAATCCAAATGGGAATAAAACATCTAATGAGAACGTAATGTCATTGTGTTAACTTTAAAGTAATATTACATTAGCTACTATTAATATGAGTAATGTTACAAGGATTTCAGTAATGATCTTTGTGAAGCTAATCGGAATATCCATCTTTTGTTTCATGCATGTATATTAACAAGCATAACCCACAGATTTCTCTTTGTAGATATGACAAGTTACTTGCTTGCAATTGTGATTTTTTTTTTAAAAGGTCATATATTTAATTGTTTACTTTGCATCCGATTCAGGTTATGATTCCTGCACTTCTCCTCATAGTCACCAGAACCAGGATAGTTGGGTAGATTTGCCAGAGAATGCTGATACTTTGGATGCAAGCTCTCTTGGAGGAATATCCAAAACAAGAGATATTTTCTGATGCAGAGAGACACAATTTATGCCCATATGAAAGGGAAAGCTTGCTCCCTCAGCACCGACATTTATAAAGAGGTTACTAAAGATCATAATGCTGAATATAGAGAACATGCAACCAGATGCAAAAACAATGCAGATCCAGAAAGATTGGGAAATAAATTGGTTGAAAACAAACTGAAGGATTCAGTGCAAGCCATGTTAAGTAACATATATGCAAGAAGTGATATACACATCAAATGTTTCTGTTCCACATGAGGCTTTGTACAGGTGCCATTAATTCATTTGTGTAAATCACAGAGACCAAAATGGAAAGATAACACCATCACTGCATTCTTATGATATCAATATTGTATTTAGCTTTATTGTCATGATGAAGAAATAAAATGTTATTTGTAGTTTGTTCAATTGACATTACATACATTTAAGGAAGCAGAATAAATATAACTAAAAAGCATACCTTTTTCTCTTTCAAATAATAGCCTATTGCAAAGTTTCTGTCTCCACTCTCTCTTTCAGACTGGAATCTGAGAAAAAGAAACAGAAATGGATATCAAACCACTAAATACTTATTAACAATACTATTAGTGAGATATTTGTTTTTTAAAATTGTTGTTAACTCTAGCAACAACTATGAAGTTTGGGAAGGCACAGACTATTGTTGTGTGGAAATTACATTAAAAAGAACAGATTAATGTTGTTGCATATTAGAAGCCTCAATGCAAAGCATTAGCTATTCAGTATTAAACTAAACAATTTTTGTAAATTAAGTTTTGTGAATTAACTACTTGAGAATACAATAGAACTTATTTAGATGTTAAGTGAAACATAGGAATGCAATATAAGACAGAAAGTTAACCATCACCATTCCAATAGACAGAAACTACACAGCAAATTCATGCTGCAGTGTTACAAGCTGAATTGTTACAGAAAAGCATGCCTTGTGGTGCTTCTTGAACAACCTTTCGAGGGAAAGAAAAAACTTACTACTTTCTCTCTACAGGGGGCCACAATTATTTGAAGGGGGCAACAATGATGAGGCAAAATTGATGTTTTTAGCAAAACCAAACCTGTAGAAGAGAAATAATTTCTCTTTCTCCTATATTTTCAACTCTTAATGGAGGAAAGGAACAAGAATTTTTTCTTCCCTTTTCCCTTGGTTTTTTGAAGAGACAGTGCCATAAGGTGCAGTACTTGTCAGCACTGAAGTCTCAAAATGGCCTCAGTCAGGCAGCTTCAGGGTTACTTGGAACCCTGACATTTCTACAGAAATCTAGCATAAAGGAAAAAATTTCTCCTATGCCCAAAGTCTTAGCTGAAGCAAAGATTTGACTAATAAAATAAAATATGTACAGCATTAATATTAACTATTGCTTGTCATGTCAAAATTAATCTAGGAAACATACTTACGTGGCATTACTGAAACCAACATATTCGTTTCCAGCCATTTTATTCATGAACTGCATCACCTAAGGAAAGCAGGATTATTTTTTTCAAAATGTACCAAAAAGCACTTAGTAGTAAGTATTCAGTGCAAATAACTGATTTAGGTTTAGATATTAAGCAATGTTGTCATTCTGTAAGAACAAATATATTCCACAAGAAAGAATGAAGACATTTTCTGCTTTAATATAAATTACTATTTACTGTGATGTCTAAACTAAAATTCTTGTTAGTTTAAATTAGAAATTAATATTTTTATCTTAATTTAAGTTAAAACACTACATACATTTTAGTCTAGTTGAAATTCAGTGACATTCTGCTTTTAGTTTAAAACTGAAAAGCAAATGTTTCTAAATTTCACATAAGAGAAAAAACACTTGTAAAAATCAGTGAAGCTTTCCTCCAGTGTTGCTACATTATAGTTTATAAATATAAAGTATATTAAATATGTGTTTTAAATATAAAACAGATAATTAAATTGTTCCTTACAATCAAATTAGAGTCCAATTCCAATTCAAGCGACTTTTGAGTTCAGTTAATAAAAAGGTGTGAAGTGAAAATATGGGGCACAGCAACACTATTTTGTAACACTTAAAATTAGAGAAAATAACAATTGTAACAATTAAAAGATTTGCTTACATAGTCAAACTTTTCAGCATTATTTGCTCCTTGCTGAAAGGAAAGAAGACACATTTACAAAGTTTATTAATACAAGGGAACTTTAATTATAGATTAATTTGTTTCATTGTTACTTAAATGCTATTATGTATTATTAGACTAGAGTTTTATTTGTTAGTCTATATACCTATGGTAGAGTTAGATTACTGAATTGTTATACAAAGCATTACAATACTTTAACATTGCCTGTTAAAAACATTACCAATGTAAAACAATAGAGCTGAACTTAGTTTTATTTTAAATGTAATCAGTGACTCCATTAATTTTCCATGATTTTTTTAATTTTTTTTGTTGAATTACAAGTTATTTGTAATTAATACTATTAATACTGTTTTGTAGAGGTAGCTTTTAAATGCTAGGTAGAACTAATAAGTCAACTGCATTAAAATAAAGATTGGGTATGATTAAATATGCTGATAGGAGCATCTGCATGTGCAGATTTAAATAAATAAACCTCCCATTAGTATCTTTATATTTCAGCCATCAGTGTTAACAAACTGGGATAACAAAAACATTCATTTTTTAAGTTCACAACTGAACGTTTAAGAGTAGAAAGAATATCACAAAATGATGAATATTTACTGACTCCCAGTTTGGCACCACAGAGACTGGTAGATTATTAAACATAATGATGCTCTTAAATTCAAAGAATTGTGTTAAGAAAACATAACAAATTGATTATTGCTATAGTAAATGTGTACAGTTTAAAATTGTGTGTACATAGGCATGCTTGTGTATTAATGAACCTTGACTGAAGCAAAGAGTCTGCATAAAAGATATGCTGGGAGGGAGCAAGCCTTTAACAGAAAATGGGAATGCCTACACTGAGGTCGGAGTATCAAAATCTTTTATATTTTTATCTGGGTAATAAAAAGGATATTCCTTCAAGTAAAAATATACCCTAAAGAGCATGTGCAATTTTTTTTCTACATTTGGTATTTTAATTTCAGAAACATTTAGGTTTCCAGATCCAAAATTTCAAAAATAAGTAATATGAAATAGCTAAAAGGTTCTGTAGAGATGAGACTGAACAAGGTAGATATGGTTTTTTTAAAAATAAGATTACAGTAACACAGCAAATCAACTTCGTTGATTATTGCAAGAATATTCTGGCAGTTTTTTCTGTATCCCTAACATTTAAGCTGCTAGACATTTAAAAAAGTATTTACTGGAATTATCATTTTTTTTAAAGCAGACAAATTCAGATTTAAAGGCCTCAAGCTAAACAATCCATGAAACATTACTTTCACAATGTTAGTTTAAGGGGGGGAAAACCTTGAAGCCTGTATGTACCAGCATTCTACTCAATGAAATGTATAAAGCCAGCCTCATTTCCCATTCTATAGTGGATTAGGACCTTGCAGACAATCCGTGAAGCCACAAGCACCAGCTCATCTAGTGATGTACAGTCATTCACGTATGCTCACCAGCTGAAAGAATACCATACTATTGTGTCAACATCAATCAAATTAAAATGCTGATACCCATAGAGTCAAAGGCTATTTAATATGCTAAAAGATTATGCAATGTGTTGAAAAGCATTAGAAAAACAAACTTTTTTTTAAAAAAAAAAAGGGTAACTCCAAATCTGTTCAATGAAAAATAATTAAAAGAAGAAATTACCAACTTCATTGAACTGTTGCAGTTGTCAAAATATTCCATAGATCCTAATGCTGTAAAATATGTAACAACATTTAAACCACAAAAACCTTTTAAATGCACAGTGAATGTTGCTTGGGAAAGTGGGAGGGGGCGGCATTAGTTATGGGATGCTATACTGATCATTGTTGCATTGTTAAAACAGTTAAACTGAAACAAGTTTTGCATTTCTCCCCTATATCTGACAAAAGGAGAAAGATGCTTAATGCAAGACCTCATTCTCTCTCCCCACCCCTCAAAAAAAAAAAAAAAAAAACCCAACCCCAGAACAATAAAATCCAAAGCCTTCATTATTTTGAAACCATTAGCAGAATCAATAAACCAAGCAAGAGTCTGAGCATATAAGCAAAGCAAACTTATTTCAGCATTTATCATATTTAGAATTTTCTTGGCTTTAAACTCCAGAGTATTTTGACATCCAAGAAAACAGTATATTTTCACAATTCCACTAATAGAAGTATGAATAAGCATATTTAAACATTTAAATACTGGATTTTTTTCCAATAGCACCTGAACTCCATGATCTTAACAATGTCATTTCATTTGATCATGACACATTTTTCTTTAAGGAAAACAAATAAAAGTAAAGTCAGCATTAAAACAAGATACCAAATATTGCAACAGTTATTTTCCCACATCCCCACCTTAACAATATGGAAAATACGACTTTAGTTTGAAGATGGAATATGAGAAAGAATAAAAGCAACTTTTATTTTGGAAGGGCTATTTTTCCAATCTGTGGAGATTTACTTATAAAATTACAAGCAATTAATCTGTCTACAAATGTTCCATGCAATATTTAACTTCACAAACATAATATATACATATATACACTTATAGTGTGCATGCTTGCATGTATATTTATGTGTATATGCACACTATTGTGTATATACAAAATATAAGCCTCGGAACACAAAATATTTTAAGACTGTAACAATCCAATGACACATCACACATGCATATTTTATATAATTATACACATGTCAATATTAAATCAGTAGGGATCATATTTTATATATACCAAAATTCTACCAGCATGCAATCAGAACTTAAAAATAATAAAATAATTATATATATGTTTCAATTTTAAGATACTAGGTCAGTCGTATAGAAATATACCAAACATCAAATTATATTAAGATTTATGCTTAGTACTGCTGATTTAAGCAGGTCACATGATTTATTTATGTGGATTTTCTAAATTGTCAACTTATTTCTGAAGAGTTACTTATTCAACAAACTAGTTTTATTATAGTAAAATAGTATATATCCTACCCTATCTGTATTTTAAAACACCACTCTAATAAAAAGGCATATTGGAGTTATATGGTAGTATTTCAGTATCAGAAGACAGTATATATACTGGAGCTTTCTGCAGAAATGACACCAACATTTTATCATATTCTGTATAAGGTGACCTATGTTCACCTTATATGGTTGGAACATTTAAAGCATAGAAATAATCCTCAAATCCAATTAAAATGTTTTTGTAGCTATGGACTAGAACATTTCATTAACACAGGACTACACTGTCTAATTTTTGTACTGTATTTCATTTTTAATACTGTACTTTTTTGTACGTGCATTTAACATGTGTGTGTCTGAATTTAAGTTGAATATCACTTCAGCTATGGATCTGTTTCCTGTTGTTTCTAAATTATTATTTATGACTTGCTATATTTGAACCATGATGAGTTGTTCAATGAAGCACTGCTTTAAAACCCCATGTCTTATTATATAATTTATATCATTCTAGTTGATTCAATTCTATACAGATGTATTAATATCTATATAAGAAAATAAAGGGCTGTCCTGTAGAGTAAAGCAATAATCCCTTTATTGGTTGCAAGAAAGATGAAA
This sequence comes from Notechis scutatus, assembly GCF_049901735.1. Taxonomy (NCBI): domain Eukaryota; kingdom Metazoa; phylum Chordata; class Lepidosauria; order Squamata; family Elapidae; genus Notechis; species Notechis scutatus. Next base: position 179,418,650 of record NC_142009.1, read on the forward strand.
AAGTAATATATTTTAAAGGGAGGCTATACATTAATTCGGTATATCAAATATTATTATTAACATAATTTTGAGGCAAAAATTCTAAAAATGGCAAACCCACTTCCTTATTATCACAAGAAAGCTATATAGACAGGTATATGGAGTCACCATATTTTAAGACTTTACTGAAAGTGCTGAAATTTTCTTCTTTAATAGCATCATATATTTGTGATTTTTATAGTGTACTTTGTCATATAATACTTGAATATCATTGCAGAACATGGCAATAAATTGTTTTTCTGTCACCATATTTCAGACACTTTGGTTCTTCCACAATCTCACTTAGGAAGTGTTATAATTAACAACAGTGATTTATCTCCAACTGCTGTTTTTACAGTATTTATGTTTAAAGCTAGTGATTATTTCACATTCATTTAAGCTGTATATATCTAGAAATAACACAGTGGATTCACCGAGAGCACAGAGTTGATTCCACGTATGAATTAAGAGGTGAACATCATAGAAAAATATTTTTGCTCCATAGTACTGTATAGTACCATGAAAACTTGAATTCTTTGAGAGACTAAGAGCAAAAGAAGTTGACCTGAGCACAGCCAAACTTCTATCAATAGAGCTTTTCCTCTTGATCAGAAATTCTGGGATTTTATTTAAAAACAAACAAACAGATTATATGGCTTTCTAAGGTTTTGCCCATGTGGAAAAGGGGTTATTGAAATGGTTAAACTATAATACATTACCTGTTTTATCCTGGTACATAATCAGAGTTGATAACCCCACATTTAAGCTATTTCCTGCTTAAATGGTTCATTCCAAAAAAAATATTAAAAATTCTTCTTTTGGATAATTCTGTTGCTCTAAATGTAGCTAAATTCTGCTATCTCATATGTAAAATGTATAGATGACCGATTGATAAGCTCAGTTGATTTTACAACTTGTTCTTTTTTATATGCAATCTGCTTTTTTAACTATTGAATTTTATTTTGAACTTTGACCACAAGAAGCATATTTTACAGGTTCCACAGACTGAAAAAAAAACTAAAAAGTCCTGTTCAAATTATATTCTGAGATGGGCATAACTATATGGCCATAACATATTTCCTAAGAAGCCAAAAAGAAAAATATTAAATATTCTCAACTTTGTTTATCTAGTAACACAGATAAAGAAAAAAAACAATGATATGCCAAATATACCAGTGTTGGTTGTCGCTTTTAAAGTCATTCATGACTTGGGACCACATTATCCACGGGACCATTTTTTTCCCAGGTGTTTCTTTCCAGCAGAATGGGCATATTTTGGGTACCATTGGCCGGGAAATGATAATTAGCAGGACCAGAAGATGAGCCCTTCCTGCCACAGCACCTGCACTGGAAAATCTCCCTGCAGAGATTACAATGGCCCCAACCCTGCTGGCTTATCTATAAGGTCCTAAAGGCCTAATTCTATGCCCAAGTCTGGGGGCCAGAGCATACAAAGGATCCCATCTTTTGGTTGTGTTAACAATAGTCAATTGTGATATCTCTCTTGGCTGCTATGCATTTTAATTTTGTATTTATGACAGGAATTCTTTTAAGAACGTTCACCACCCAGAGTCACTTGTTTAGATGATGGGTGGCACAAATTGAATGAATGAATAAATTTATAAATCTATAAATCTCAATTAAAACAGAATTGCAAGGCCAAATCAAAGGAAGGATTCATCCCGAAATGTTATGTAATGTACTCTTAATGCTAGTTAAGATGGCATTCCTTGCAAATATTTGTTTTGTAATTTCATTGAGCAGAAATTCTTAAGAGTAATACTTTTTTCTGCCTCACAAGTGTTCATCTTCTCTGGACCACCTCATATTGTTTTGTTAACAATTGTCACAAAGAATGTGAGGCTGCGTATACATTTAAACTTTGGGATTCAAATGCCAATATAAAAGCTATGGTATGTTCTGTTGTTGAGCTCTTTTATTATCCAGAAAGCTTTATTGACTGAAACCATGTATTACCATAACTAACAAATAAATGATACAGAGCATGCACAACACTAAAAGAATAAGAACATCTTTCCAGATTAAAATCAAAGGCACATCTAAGTAATCTCTACAGTATTTACAAACAAACCTTCTAGTCATGTCACTATTGCACAGTCATCCAGATGTTTAGACTTATTATGGCATTTTTGCCCACCTATTAAGTCCTTCTCATTGATTCAGGATTAGGCAAATGTTGTTTAATAATATTAAAGATATTATTGTAGGATGTTATTCCAAGTAAAGCTGACTTTTGCAATTGTGATTTTGTCAATGCCAACATTATTATGATTGGTTGCACAGCCAGTCGGATGATTAGACTGGATTTGGCATATTATTATTTTATCCCACTTTTATCTAATCTTATATAGATGCATCCATAAATTAGACTAGATCTCACATTACAGAGCTGGTTAATTTTTTATTTGTTATTGGCTGCAAGGAAGGGGGCAGCACAATTTTCACTGATACTATAGCACATAGGAAAAGAGGGCCTTTTGGGACCTCCTCCACATGCCAACTGCAATTGGTATTTTTGGTCAAATTGCATTGGGGAAAAAAGGTTTCTGCTTCAGCCTTAATGAGAAATTTAATACCACTATCCTGGTGATATCATTCCCCAATTATAATATTCACCGAAAGACTGCCAGCCAGCTAGTTGGCAAGCTGCCAGGAAGAAATCTTAAACTCCCTTTTCTAGAATAGTAGCAGGAAACATGTAAGGGAGAAGCTGTGTCTCTGCATGGACGCCCCACTTTAACAGACAAGGAAAATATTATAGAACAGTGGGGGTAACCCGTGGCTCTCCATTTCCTATTAGCCTTGGTCACCATGGAAGTTGATGAAAGCATAATCCAAAAGTGAGAAACAACAAGATTCCTCACCCATGCTCAAGATAACTTATTCTTATTTTGACTTTAATGATGCTATGTAATACAAATAAAAGAGCCACAGATAGGTGAATATGATTTAGCTATTCACATAGTCTTTGTATAACTATTTGAATTGTAATCCAAAATAAGTGGAATTAAACAGGCCTTGCTTTGCTATTTTCAAATATCAGTTGACTGAAAAAGCTATCATGAAATAAAAATAAGTTGCACTAAGAATTATCAAATATTTGTGCACGCGTAAGAATTTCATCTGTACTTGTGACATAGCTAACTCACAGATTTCTTGCAAATCTGTGAATGAAGGAGATATTCCAACTTTCTAATGATAAGAATGAAATAAAATATGAAAAGCAGAAGATATAAATAATAGCAGACGTTCCTGCTAAAAAACATTAATACCTTTATCCTAAAATTACCCTAAAATTTATCCCACTGCTTGCAGGGAAAGGGAAGAGGGGAAGTCTTTGCTTTCTGGCATAGGTTCACCTCACCAAAATTCTGTTTGCATATATAACCGCAATTTCAGCGTGAGGAAGGAAATGGTTCTATATGCAGATGGCAGTAAATGGATTCTATACATGCCCATTCTTTTACAAATAATTAATTTCAATTGGTAGGGGAATTTTATTTTGTTCTGTCCTGATCTAGACCTTTTTTTGGAATAAGGCTTTAGGAAGGGAGGGTCACACAAAATGGACCGTAGGTTGTTACAATGAGAAAACAGGGTATTGCACAGAATTTATGTATGTATATGTGTGCACATATACATACAGAGTCTACTCTTTCTTTTGGGAAGGATTGTTATAAATTCAGAATTGCCTTTCTTCCAGGTAAATTACTGAATTTCTAGGATTTAACCTTCAATTAAAGATGCAAAATGCACATAAATGTTGATTTGTCCAGTAATGACAAATGCTTTCAGCTAATTAATTAAAAAGAGAATATTTACAAAAGTGTTTTCTATGAAAATGGACAACTAGGTTCTATAACTTTGTAAGGCTGTTAAAATGTCACACACTTTACAGCACTTCAAAATATATCTAATTTATGAGAGTAAGATTTAAATAAACTTAAGGGAAAGATTAGAAACTTTAATTTTAATATAATTTCTTGAATTTTCCAATTCGTAAAACTACTTTATAAAATAGCTTCCCAGAAGATGGAACACATAAATGTCTTACAATCACTGTAAACAAATAATGATGCAATATGGAGGTTTATGTCTGCTAGACATGCAGAGACTACATGCAAAGTTTCAATGCACTGACTTGTAACCCTGTTGCTGTGTTTTTATATTACGACTACATGCAGTACAAAGAAAAACTGCAATATACTCTAATGGCCTGAAACCTAAAGTGGATTTTTCCTGCCAATAAAGTATGCATTTGATTGGCAATTCATTAATTTTAATAAAATGAATTTCCAAACATGTGTGCACTTCATGTGATATTGGGTTACTATATAAAAGGCTATTGTGAGAACAAGAAATACACTGAACTGTCTGATGAACTACCTACCACTTATTTTAAAATCTTATTGCCAAGCTGAATTTTAAGTTATTTAAACCTCTAGAAAAAAAAATAAGCATGAATAAATTTACCTGTCGAATTTAAGGCCATTTTCCTTCACCTACAGCTATTAAAGATAAATGTTTAAAGCAGGAATTTTTTACACAGAAGCAGAAAACCACGAGGCAAAAATAAAATAGCCTTTCATAATTAAAGCTATAAGGATATGATATAATCAAATATTTAAAATCTCCATTTTGATTTCTCTATTACAAAATTAAGGAGAAGGGACAATGTTCTTTAAAACTCTTTCTGAGATATCATATAGATAGATAGATAGATAGATAGATAGATAGATAGATAGATAGATAGATAGATAGATAGAATCTCATCTGCCATCATCAGGCTTCTATATTGTGTTCGTCAGACAGCTGTAAAAGTCAGACAGCTGTAAAAGTCTGACTCACAGACTAACACAATACAGAAGCCTGATGATGGCAGATGAGATTCTGCCGAAACGTTGCTACAACTTTAAAAGCACAACTATAATGACGTGGGAAAATACCCGAACAAAGCTGAATACCATATATATATACACACACAAACACACACACACACACACACATACACACTTTTAAAGATTAACAATAACCTGCAATTCAAAGGACATATTCTTTAATTGTGGAGATCTGTCTAAAAACACTACACTGTTAATTATTAAGCCAAACGTTTTAAAAATATATTTTTCTAAGGAAAAAAATTATTACTTCCAAAAGTAACAATATTTAATATTAAAGAAGCACCAAGGGATTTAACTTTATATCTCATGAGTGTATAAATTGAAATATAAATTGAATTATTTAATGAAAAAATAGTTCTTTCAATGGAAGCATAACTCTAACTCATTTATAAAATAAATTTACCAAAACATGAAACTCCATATTAAAATTTCTAAAAGATTCAATTTGTAACTTTATCAGTGAGCAGTGTTCTTTATTTTAAAAATTCCCAAGTTTGTCTAATATAATATTTTCACATCAAAATATTTCATTCCACAATCTAGTAAGATATATTTATATTCATTTTTTCAAAGAAAGAAACTTTTATCAAACCCAGTTTCAAAAGCAGCTTGGGATTTTATTAAAGTCTTTCAAACTAAAAGGGAAGGAGGTGGGGAAAGAGAAAGAGAAACATACCAGCAACATTCCCCCTTAAACATTATCTTGCTCCGTATCCCAAAACTCCTTTTTGAATTTGGGGAGCAACAGGCAGCTGAAAAACAAGCACTGAAAACAATTTCAGAGGCACACAAGTGTTAATGACTACATGCTTCTATGGTCTGCAAGAAGCAATACAGGAAAAATTCCCATGTCTATATGTAATCTAATTCTGCTTATAATTTCTTATAAACTATTTACAGTGCAACTGTCAGAAATATTCACTGTACATATTTTACCTTGATCAAAGAGGTGATCACAATTGCTCCAGCATTCACCATAGGATTATGAGGTTTGTCTGTGAAATAATAAAAAAAGGATCTAATCACAGAAATGTATCTTCAAATAAATGAAATAAACAAAGCTTCTACACAAATTAGTCATACTATTCATAGCTATCTTTCTCATAGTCAGCTGATGCCATGCATTCCATCTAATTAAGATGATGAATCCTGATATTTTCTTTCTTTGCTTTTTAATACTAACCTGCTTTTCAATATCACATGAACTTCTGCCTATTCTTTACATCATCCTTCAGTTTTATTCTATCATTTATATTACTATATATTCAATCCCAAAATGAAATAGCAACTATGATTGTGCATAACAATTAGTTGGACAATTTCAATCCAATTCAGGATTTGATAAATATTTCCAAATCATACATTTTTATCCTTTTAATTTTGTCATTTGGTTAAAATAAGAGAGATTGTTATTAAACTCAGGTCATGGTAAAGGTAACCTAAATCAGGGGTTCCCAACCCCTGGTCTGTGGACCGGCACTGGTCCACAGCATGCCAGAATCCAGACCACACAAACAAATGAAGCCCTGTCTGCGGGATGCAGTAGTACATGAAAACACACCCACTCCATTCCACAGAAAAGCCTCTCTCTGCAGAACCAGTCCCTGGTGCCCAAAAAGTTTGGGGTCACTAACCTAAATCATCTTCACATACTATCCCATATTTTACTAAGTTTTTTTTTTTTACTCCCGATACACATTTTCTTACAGATACACTTCAATTTAATAATGCTTCACCTTTAAACAAATAAATATCTGCATTTTTTTTCTCCATTACATTAGGCACTTCCATGTGATTATGCAAACACATATGGTCAGGACTCTATAGCCTCATTTAAAAGATGAAATCAGAGAGTCTGGCAATTCTGACCATCAAATTTCTATTAGCATGAGGACCCAGATTGTTGGGGGTTATATACTGACACCGTAAACTGCTTAGAGAGGGCTGTAAAGCACTGTAAAGTGGTATAGAAGTCTAAGTGCTATTGCTATTCAACATCTGAAATCAACAATGAAAATTTGCAGTTTGAAAACTCAATAGATTTTCTGATTTATCTTTTACACAAACTCAGTCCAAATAAGGTGGAATGGCTGTTGAATCAGAAGCCATCTATACTGTCTCTGGCTTTTGTAGAAGCTGTGCTCCCTCAGAAAGAGCAGATGATGGTCATGGCCAGGACTTTTGCATAACGTTGGCTGGTGTGCCAACTACACGGTACAAGATACCCCTACTAACTTTTGATTAGATTACTACAATATGCTCTTCATGAGTCTACCCTTGACAACCACCTGGAAATGGCAGCTCACCCAGAATGGAATGGGATGGGATGGGATGGGATGGGATGGGATGGGATAGAATAGAATAGAATAGAATAGAATAGAATAGAATAGAATAGAATAGAATAGAATAGAATAGAATAGAATAGAATAGAATAGAATTCTTTATTGGCCAAGCGTGATTGGACACACAAGGAATTTTTCTTGGTGCACATGGTCTCAGTGTACATAAAAGAAAAGATACATTGAGTCAAGAATCATAAGGTATAACACTTAATAATAGTCATAGGGTACAATAGGGTACATAGGGTACAATAAGCAATCAAATCATACTAGGAAACAGTCAATATAAATCGTAAGGATACAAACTACAAAGTTACAGTTATACAGTCACAAGTGGGAAGGGATAGGTGATAAGGAATGATGAGAAGATTAACAGTAATAGTAATACAGACTTTGTAAATAGTTGGGCAGTGTTGAGAGAATTATTTGTTTAGTAGGGTGATGGCATTCGGAAAAAAACTGTTCTTGTGTCTAGTTGTTCTGGTGAGCAGTGCTCTATAGTGTTGTTTTGAGGGTAGGAGTTGAAACAGTTTATGTTCAGGATGTGAGGAGTCTGTAGATATTTTCACAGTCCTCGTTTTTGACTCGTGCAGTATACAGGTCCTTGATTGAAGGCAGATTGGTAGTCATTGTTTTTTCTGCAGTCCTAATTACTCCTCTGAATCTGTGTCTGTCTTGTTGGTTTGCAGAACCAAACCAGACAGTTATACAGGTACAGATGACTGACTCAATAATTCCTCTGTAGAATGCAGTGGCATGAACACTCACTTGTTAGTCATAGAACTGCCACATCAGAACTCTGCTGCAGGAACTGCACTGGTGACCAGTAGATTTCCAAATGTAATCCAAAGTGCTATCACTACTTATATACAGTCAAGATCAAGGGAAGTACTAATACCACTCTATAAAGCCTTAGTAAGACCACAGCTAGAGTACTGCATCCAGTTTTGGTCACCACATTATAAAAAAGATGTTGAGACTCTAGAAAAAGTACAGAGAAGAGCAACCAGGATGATTAGGGGACTGGAGGCTAAAACATACAACGAACGGTTGCAGAAACTGGGCTTGGCTAGTCTAGTAAAGAGAAGGACCAGGGGAGACATGATAGCGGTCTTCCAATATTTGAGGGGCTGTCACAGGGAGGAAGGGGTCAAGCTATTTTCTAAAGCGCCTGTAGGCCAGACAAGGAATAATGGATGGAAACTGAACAAGGAGAGTTTTAACCTGGAAATAAGGAGAAACTTTCTGACAGTGAGAACAATCAACCAATGGAACAGCTTGCCCTCGGAAGTTTTGGCAGCACCATCATTTGAGACTTTCAAGAAGAGATTGGACTGCCATTTGTCAGAAATGGTGTAGGGTCTCCCGCTTGGGTGGAGAGTTGGACTAGATGACCTACAAGGTCCCTTCCAACTCTGATTATCTGTATCTGTATATGTGGCTGAGGGTATCTTGGGAATTAATAGTTCTCCCAATTGTTTCTGCCTGTCTCTACCCAGTCAACTAGGGAATGTCTGCTGAGGAACAGTTAAGGTATAATGTGAAGGGGTTTTATTGTACCAATTAGTCATGATTCTGTATGCAAAAAACAGTTCCTATTGACCTAGAATACAATATCAAGTACAAAACTTACTGTTTTCTAGTTTTCCTATAAAAATGCTGGCAATCAGCAGTTAAGATGAGAGCACATACAAAATGGGTTCTAGGATGTTTGAAAAAAAATATCAAAGGGTTTAAAAATATCTAAAAGGTTTTCGAATGCAGGGAAATTGAATTTCAGCTGCTTTCAAGATTGCGCTCTTGATTGGTATTTTGAAAACTAAGGTGACATTTTGATATAGAAATACCAGTATATTTTATTTAACATTGGTCAATAAAAGCGTATGCACGCTAGTCCGAATGAAATTATGAGCTAGCATATGGCAGTAATTTTTAGACATAACATTTGAGGCATATGTCTTTTGGAACAGACTGCAAACCTTTGCACACATGGAATCTTGCCAAGGGTGTCACTGTATCCTAGCTTTCAAAAGCTTAGTTAGTTATATGAAGCTAATGGTTTGGAACTTGGATAAGTTCTTTATATTCAACAGCTAATGATACCCTTAAAATAGGTATGGGGTAAAGGAAAAAAAATAGAACTAGCAAATATCTGCCAAGAATATATACAGTGTTACAAAAAAGAAGAAGTGTCAGATTCATTTTACAATAATGGATATCTTTGGAAGCTAATTCATGAATATTTCCTATGTTCAATTAAATCTATACATCCCATACTTCAAGCTACAGGAAAACTCTCACACAAAAAAGAAAAAGTCATCAGGAAAGGAAGAAAACACATATTTTGAAATACTGTGTTGTCAAAACTGTAACCAATTAATCTGAATGAGAACTGAAATGGGCCATTTAGGCCACCGAGTCCAAACCCTTGGTCGGTGCTGGAATTAAACATTTCTGATAGAAATACATTTAGCTTCTAGCTGAACACATCCAGCAAAGGAGAACTGACTACTTCTCTGGATACTAGATTCCGCTAGTACCTGCTCAGTACCTGTTCTTACTATTCAATATTTTTTCTAGCATTCAATCAGAATCTGCCCTCCTATAACCTGTAGCCATGTTCAGGTTACAATGTGTCTTGACCTTCTTTTGCGCAGCATCCTTCCAGCTATTTTAAAATGTTGTCACTTCCTCAAGCCTTCTCTGCTAATTGTTAAGCATTCCCCATTGCTTCAATTTTTTCTTATAGGACTTTTTTTTTAGTCCCACAATTATCCTTTATGGTTCTTCCTGAACCTGTTTCAATTTGCTAAATTCTTCTTAAGGTGTAAAGATACCAGAGATATTTGGATAAGATACCAGACTAGAAACCAAGAGACTGTGAAGTTTAGTCCCACTTTAGGCAAAACCAATCAGGTGATCTTGGGCCGATCAATCTCTTTCAGCCCTAGTTAGCAGGCAACGGCAAACCACTTCTGAAATTTCACCAAGAAAACTGCAGAGACTTGTCCTGGTAATGACCAGAAGTTAACATTGACTTGTAAGGCACAAAATAATAGTTTAATGTGTGATGTCCAGACAGTGGTAGGATTCAAATTTTTTTACTACTGGTTCTGTGGGCGTGGCTTGGTGGGCATGGCAGGGAAAGATACTGTAAAATCTCCAGTCAGAGGTGGTATTTGCCGGTTCTCGGAACTACTCAAAATTTCCGCTACAGGTTCTCCAGAACTGGTCAGAATCTGCTGAATACCACCTCCTACTAACCTTCTCTGTCACACAAATCTATTTCAGTAGATAACATATTACGAAATGATAATTGCACACATAACTTACCATCTTCATTGAGGAACAGTTTGTTGAATCTTAATCCACTAGGTTCTTTACCAACATATCTGTGTACATAATCAGTGCCAAGATCATTAACAGCAATAGCATACTTCAAAGGCTTTACACAGGACTGAAGACAAAATGGGACTTTGGTATCTCCAATAGAATGCCTGTAAAATAAATACTATTTTATTTATTGCATTCATCACACTTTTCCTGACAAATAAAAAAAATGTATATCTTAAGGCAAAGGCTTTGGGAAAAGATTTTATTATGAACCACTACTATACAAAAGATCACCTAAGAGTCTATTTCATCTTTAATATGGTAACAAACACATTCTACCATATTAAAAATAAAGGAAACCCCCTTCGCAAATCTTGAACAGTTATTTGAGAGACTTGCAATACTCAGAGTAAACATAAGCAAATAGGTTTAGAAATAAATAAGTTATCTTCTTAATATTAAATAGCTACAAAAACTAAATGTTCAAAGAATTAATATACCTATCATATGGAAATATTTCAACATCCAAAGTATTTGGATGGTATAAACAGAAAGGCAGGGTATACATTCAGTAATAAAACAAAACAAAAAAATAAAATGTTAGTAAACAGATTAAGGAATTTGCATCATTCAATGGAAGTATGCATAGTGCAGAGAAAGAAACATTATTGGCATTATTTTTTATCATATTATCAGAAACTATGGTCATTCAATGAAGCTGAACAGTAATTTCCTTTTAGCCAATAAATGTAAAATATTTTATATATATATGATTTATTCCAGTACAGTATGAAATTTCTCTCATAAGATACAGTATTTACTTTATAAGAGAGATCAGACAATTCCATGGAGAATCTCAGTGATCACTAATTATGCTTTCAATAGTTACCAGTTATTTATTTGTTTGCTTGTTTGTTTAATTCAACTTGCACCATATCCAGAGAGGAAGTTGGCTGTTTATATTTACTAAGCATGCATGTAAATATTATATGGAGCAGCAAACATCAAACATATTTTAAATAAATTGTGTAAATAAAATCAAATATAAGCAAATGACAATTTGTATAATTAAAACCATAGAAAAAAGTGAATTTCTTTCTCCCAATTGTACGAATTATCTGTTAAAACTAAAAAGTTTGTACTATTTCAAATCTTTATAGAAACAAAGCTTTGTGGTTTCAAAATGGTTGTTCAAGAATTTGCATAATATATGTTGAATTGCACAACACTGAGCATTTATATTAGATTCATGTTAATTCCTACTTTAATTTCTCCTTTAAACATCAAATATTTGATGCCCTTTTCATTTTCAAGACCTGTTCTGATGAGCCAAGATAACATGCTTAAAGCCTGTGAATCAGGTCATATCTAAAAATGGACAAGATACATTTTAATTTCTCATAGCTCATAGAAATCTGTCACAACTCTTTATTAACAATAAAGTACTTTCTAATACTATTGTATCTTCTGTGTTTTAGAATAACATTTTCCAAAGATAATTATTTGCAGCAATCCATTTCTTGTCCAAAACTGGATTTTACCTTGTGAAAATGTAACTTTATGCTTTCTAGCCTTGGAGAAACAGGCCATGTCAATAAAATTCAGTAATATCTATAATATCACTAAATCAAGAAGGGGATCGTGGCAAAAAGTTAAAGAGTTTTGCATGACCCCCAGGAATGGATTATAAAACTCTAATTTATATTAACATTGTAACATAGCATAGGTAATTAAATTAGGATTATTCAATGCACAAAAAGCCTGCAATCAAGTTATCAACAGTGATGTTGTTTTGAGGAACAGAGGTTGTAAAAGAATCACTTCAAAAAAGGAACTCTCAACTTCTGAAACATCATCCTATTTTTTACTAAAAATTGGATTGCCCAAGGCTGAACTAAAAATGCTATCTTTTCTCTAGTACCATAAGAAATATACATCATGGATTATGCAGAACTATCTTATATTTGTAATTTAACCCCACAAAGGGTGTGTCTGCTTCTGTTTCTACAACTGAAATTATTTCACCAATTCAGATATTTAAGCTACAATACCTCTGCCCATCGACTGTGCAAACAGATACTGCCCATAAGTCAGGACTGAATTTAGCCAGTTGTGGGATATAGTCCGCAACCTACACAAAACAAGACCAATATAAAATAATTTGATTATATAGCTACAAATAATGAATACATGAAACCCAGCTAGTAAAAAGCTAGTAAAATAATAAAAGGCACAAACATCTAACCTCTCCCCCAAACTATCCCAGTTTTTTTAAACAGGATCTACCAAACAAACAAAAAATAAATTCACTATAGTTTTGTTCTTGTTCACTTTATATGAAAAATGGTAAAGTTCATAGAAACCATTTTTAAGAATTCACTCAAGGTTAGCTGCACTTTTTCTTTCATAAATATATCAATGAATAATCTGCAAATGGTCAAATCTCTGGTGTCTCTATTATCAGCCCAACTGGGTGTGCCACTCTAGGACTAGTTTTACTGTACACATCACAGTAAGCCATAATATTGTTAGATACTGGCACTGTCAATATTTGATCCCAACTAATATGTTTTATAAAGCATAATTTATATATAATTTAAAAATATTTAACATGTGAATAGTCCAAAATAGCTTCCTAAAAATGTAGCATGCTAATTCCAAACCACTCTAAATATGCATTATCAGGTGCAGAGTTATCATGCAGACAGAAGTTTGTATAATTTCTTTTCTAATCACTTTTGGAAATTGCTTGAAATCTAGCTATTAGATACTTTTGGGTCATCAGGTTTTATGCCACGGGTGAATTTCCTTCAAACCTTAGTGAAATAAGTTTTAAATACAAATTTAACGACTTATTTTATTTTTTCTACAATAAACAGCAAAAAGGGTACTTAAAATTTTGATTTGAAAATTACAAATAGACTAAGAGTCCATATAAATTTGAAATAAGATTTTGAAATTAATTATAAAGAATCCTTTTCTTGGGACACTGGTTTTATTTTGAATTCTTTAAAAAACATAGTAAGATAAGGCTTTAAAAATTGCATACCAAATGAAATTGGGAGGATTTAATTAAACAATTAAAAAACTAACTAAAGAATTAATTAGTTAAAGAATAAGAATCAAACTTGACTAATATGGAATGAAGCAAATATTTTAACTATGGACATATTGAACAATGGACCTAGAAATTAATCTTAAGAGTGTCTGCCTCGATAGTGTTTAAAAAAGCTATAGAAGAGAAACATGTATTATCTGACACAATTGAAATTGATTTGAAAGTATATTTTAAAATGATAGGCTACATGAATGACTTAAAAATGATTTTAGAAAAGAATCTAGCTGATGTCTTAATAATTAAATATTATTATGATATAAAAATAACAAACCAGAGAGTGACTGGGATAAAAAAAAGAAATCAAGATCTATGTCATTATTTGAATGGACTAAAATTGTTAGAAGTAAAATGAAAGAATAGAAAATTGATTTATTAGATCTAAACTAAAATGGATGTGTTATTATCTTAATGGACTTTTGCTAACATAAGGACTGAAATAACAAAGTTATATGGATTTGTCAATAGAGGAGGGAAGGGAAGAAGAGACAATTTATTGTATTTTAAAAGAAGTTAATAAGTTACTACTGTAGAATTGTTTACACTTGTGATGAATAGGAAAGTAATTTTTTTCTTTATTATATTCTTATTTTTTCTTTCTTTTCTATTTTTTCTTTTCTTTGTCTTCTTTTTTGCATCTTCCATTTCTTTTAATTATTTTTTAGTTTACACTAGTTTTTAATTATTGTAATTTGCAAAGTTTAATAAAATTACTACGGTATATAATAAAAATATTTTAATAAGGGTATTATACCAAATGATTAATGTAATCTGTTTTTTTTTTTCAGATGATAGCATCTTACATAAAATTATGACAGTTCTTTTATGCAAGTATAAAAATATTCTAGAGACAGAATACTTGCTGCCAGAAAAGACAGATAGAAGGGGAAAATACCATTCCCTAACTGGTTAGAATTAAAAATCCAACACATAACAAAAACTAAATTACTGTGTTAAATATTCCAATATTCTATTTGATTTGCTTTAATTATAACATGTATACATAAGGAAAACAACAAAAAAATGATTGAGGGGGGAGGGGAAATAATACCTCTGTGCTCCATTTTCTTAGATGTCCCAGATACAGGACATATGCATAGATATTTAAATTTCCAATTTAAAAAAAAAACCATGGAACTTACTTACTATATATTTTCACTTGCATATGCTACATGAAAAGAAATTGGGGAAAACAAAAATCTGTTCAATCTATGCTTATTAATATCAATTGCTGGGAAACACAAAGGAAATGTACAAGTGTACTGATACCCATTTTGTGGGACTCTCTGACAAATCACCTCTTTATAAATATATAAAATATATATAAATGGAAAATTTACCATTTTTAAAAAAATGGACATTCCAACTGTATTTTTTTTTAAAAGAAAATAGCAGTAGCCTAACTCATGGCTGGGCAACTTCTTAGCCTGCCTGCATACTACAGAAAGCTTTGGACAGATGACAACAGAATATGTTTGACCTGTTTTTCCTTTGTTTTGGGGAACTAGCAGGTTGTGAAAAATAGGGAATGTTTTATCTGACAGAAGTCTATCACTAACTTATTCAGATAGTCCTCACTTACTGAAAGTTGTGAAGTGAAATACCACATGACGGTACTGATTAACACCATCAATCCTAGATGCAGTTATTAAGTGAATCACTGTGGGTCCTTAAGCATAATGTCACTTGAACATGACTTGCAACTTCCTGCTGGCTTCCCCATTGACTTTGCTTTTGGAAGCCAGCTCTGAAGGAAGCAAATGGTGATTATGGGATATTGCATGCATTAGCTGCCAAGTGCCCGAATCACAATCACATAACCATCAGGACATTAGAATGACAACAACTCTGATAAACATTTGTAATTCTCTTTTTTCAGTACTGCCATAAATTTGAACAGAAGCTGGATGAGCATTTGGTAAGTGAAGACTATTTGTACTTAAAACCAAGGGTCCCCAACCACCGGGCCGCAGACCGGTCCCGGTCCGTGGAGCACTCTGTACCGGGCCGCAAAGAAAAAAAAATTTAAAAAATGGCGGCTTTCTTCGCCTTCCTGCTGGGATCAGGGATCAAGGACACAAATGAAAGAAGGGGAGGGAGGAAGCAACCAAAGCCTGTCCTGCTCTCCAGCTCAGCGGCTTCGGTTTCCTCCCGCCTCGTTCCTCTCTCAGTCGCTCTCTCGCTCCTCCACCAGCCCAGGAAGAAACTGCTTCAAAGGAGCCGGCAGGGTGGCTTTTCCTGTCGGCGCAGTTCCCCCGAAGCGCCCATTCACCCCCACCCCGCCGCCAATCAATCCAGGTTCAATCCAGTGATCCGTTCTGCCTGCCTGCCTGCCTTCGTTTGTTTCGGAGCAGCTTCGGCTGAGAATGATAACTATTCGCCTCTTTTTATCAGCCGAAGCTGCTCCGAAACAACCAGAAACGCAGGCAGGCAGGCAGGCAGAACGGAGCACTGGATTGAACCACGAGCGGGCGGGCGGGGTGGGGGTGAACGGGCGCTTCGGAGGAGCTGCGGCGACAGGAAAAGCCACGCCCCCCCGGCTTCTTTGAAGCAGTTTCTTCCTGGGCTGGATGTTAGAGGTCCATCGTAGCTCTGAATGATCCCTAAACAAGGACTACAGGAGCTTCCTAGGGAAAACACACTGACTAAATGCTCCTCATTCAATTCCTGTTTTCACCAAACAGAGATAAGAGAAACATCTGCATGAAATTTTGTAGCTACACAGCTGGGCAAGACCTAGAACTAGAGAGACTGCAGTCAGGTGTCTTTAATGCTAGTTGTAGGGTAAACATAAAGTTTTGGGAATGGAAAGTAGAATCTCCCCCCGCCGGTCCTTGAAAAAGTGTTTCTGCTTGAAACTGGTCCCTGGTACAAAAAGGTTGGGGACCACTGCTTAAAACCATCCTTCAGTACCCAGATCAATGAAAATCACACAGAGAACATTCTATATCTTTCCACCAAGATTGGTGGCATGATCTCAGGATGATTCGAAGGATACAAACAACTATGAAATGCAGCTGGCCATCTCTATATTGCCACCAATTATTTTTAATAAGACACTTACCTTCCCTCCTGACTGTTTTTTAGCATTTTCATATAATTCATCAATGTGAGAGGCAAATGACATAAAGTCAGGAATGACAAATTTTCGCCTGAAAGCCTGAGTTAATAACACAATGTTGCTTTGGACACATCTGTGGGAAAAAAATATTATCACATGAGTGAAAATACCGTGTCTTTCACTGCAGAGATAATAAAAGTGCTTCTGAAATCTAAAGAATAGAATTGTATCCAAATATATTATTTACTGAAGGTAATACATCAACTACTGACATAATGGATACTTTTGGTCTCCTCTGTGCTCTTCCTCTTTCCGTGAAATCAGATGTTGGGGAATTACATATTGAAAAATATTTCTGAGAAGTGCTCATTTACATTATTTCATAGTAGCCTCATTATTCCATGCTATAACAAGCTGTAGCAAATCAATTAAGATATTTACTTTTTAAAGAGATCTTTATCTAGCATGACACCGTCTGATGTTGTCTGAAGTGTCAATCTTAACATATCCATGCATTCTTTCAGTCTCGGATCTGCTGTTCGTAAACCTGTAGATTTTAAAGCCTGTAAAATAAAAAAGGAGTTACAGATATTTCTTCTTCTGAACACTAATTCACATAACATCGGTTCTGATTCCCATCTGATCTTCTTTTCCAATAGACTGCAATAGATAGTTCACAGACATTTGTTTTCAGTGTTTTGTTTTAAAATACATATAGCTGCACTCCCTAAATGTGAGTAAAATGATAATGCAGCCTTCTTTAAAACTTAAAATTTCTGTTACACTCACTTTTAGTAATCTTCCCATAACCTGATCATTACCAAACCTGTATGTTTTCAAAAATAAAAAGATATATGGCTAATTTACTTAGCACATAATTTATTAGAAATAGGATTAAAAAAACTTACTGTGATGAACTTATGAACTGGTATTTTTTCTTGTCCTTCTGCAATAGTATAGAAGAGCAAATCTTCCAAGCTAGGCAACAAACCTCCTTTACTAAGGAGAAAACATAGATTTGGGGAGAAACCAGGTATTAGTTGGTCACGATCTTAAATCAATGCAATTCTTTAAAATATACTCCTATGAAAATCTATTCTTAATTAAATCTTACAGTAAAACCTAGTTTCATATATATACACACACAATGAAATATAAATCCTATAAAAATATTTCTGAGCAGTGCTCATTTACATTATTTCATACTAATGAAAGTTTCACATACACATAGAATGTCATTAATTATTATTATTTAAGCACTGTATTTGTTCTTCCATGGACATTTTTATTTATTTTTCCTATCAAAATAGGACACAAGTAATCGTGTATGCCAATATAACAAAACTTTACTATATAGTAAGTTTCCAATTAATACACAACAATCTTTCAATCAGTGCCTCCTTGCTAGACAACTAAAAAAATACAACTAAACAATAGCAAAGTTTTCTTCTTGGTCTCTTAATATTTCTTAATTTTTAATTTTGTGTGTATGTGAGAGAGAGGGGGGGGAGAGAGAGATATTTAGATATACTTTTAAGAAATGTGCATGTTTAAAAATGTTCAAACATTAAGGCTTAGTTCAACTTCTTAAACTAGTTTTTAAATAATTTTATAGATTATATATCATTGACATCTGTTGCAGTTAAATCAACCAGGTTAGCCCAGTATTTAGCTATGGCACTGAACTAGCTGATACAAAAAGCAAGGCAAACATTCAATTTACTTACAGAAAATACCTCAAATGGACTATTCTTAGATAAAGCTTATCAGTTTAAACTGCAGTATAAGCTTTTTCTCCCTCTACTTCACAGCTCAATAATGTTATGTAATATTTGTTTAGCCTAAGAGCAGCGTTTTAGCATCATTAAATACTTAGAAAAATACATATTCAGCATAACCAAACAGAACTAAGACAGAAAGTGGACATGGCGTTGTCACCATTATCTTTACTACATGGAAGTGAGTGTTTATTCACGGCAAAGTCTGTACTGAAAAAATAAAGAGAGAAGCTCATTTGAAGCCATAAGACACGGCAAGTCACTTTGATACAACAAAGATAATACTGGCCTTCAAACATCTATTATAAGGCCATAAACTGACTTTTAAAGAAATTATGAATCTCAGTTCTGAATGAAGTTTGTGACCTAACACATTATATTAAAACCAAGTTCCAAAATAGCAAATTTGACTTATATTAAGAAATAACATTGCTTAAACAAGTTGAGAGCATTTGAAGTATGGCATTATCTAGAAAAGAAGTAACAAGTGTGTGCCTTATGACAAGACTGCAACAGAAGACTGATTAAACTAATAATGAGATAGTAAGATCTGTAAATAAGCTGTCAAGGTTAGCCAAAAGCAAAGACTACAAAATTCTGGAACTATACAGTATGCACATTTGGAAAAGACTCTGATGTTGGGAAAGATTGATGGCAAAAGGAGAAGGGGATAGCTGAGGATGAAATGGTTAGATAGTGTCATTGCTACAGTGAACATGAACTTGGGCAAACTCCAAGAGACAGCGGAGGACAAAGTCTCGGATACTATGGTCTATTGGGCCGCAAAGAGTCAAATACAACTTAGCAACTGAACAACATGCACACTGAGTGCTTTTAGACAATTGCATTGGCTCATAAATACATTGGGGATTCTAAGGAGATATCGGGCTCAAAATGCTACATAGGAAAGTAACCGTATTAATGTTTTAATAAAGTACACATCAAATCAAATATTATTACAGTTATAGACCAGCATATACACTGCAATTAATGTCTTTTCTCACTGTATACGCCTCTCCCTTCCCATCTTCTCTGGTTTTACTAATGACAGCAACAACTGAGTAACTTTAACTTCTCTTACTTTGTTTCCTCCATTCCATGTTACTCTTACCCACATTTCTATAATATTTCTGCAAAAACAAATGAAAATGCACTCATTCTCTTTTCCCCTTGTCATTATGGAGGACAAAGGCAAGAAACAAAGTAGCAAACCTTAGTGTGGAATAACACAAATGTTCTTTTATCTTTTTTCACTTTTCTTACTGCTACAATTGTTACCCACTTCCAGTTGCCTACTGGACAAAGTAAAAAAATAAAAATCAATATAGCATTATGGGAAATAGAAAAAGAATGTTGCAGTGGATGCATATAAAAGCACATATCCACAGAGGTGTGATAGCTGCATGATGATAATGAAAGAACAACAGCAAAGTTTTAGAAAAATATGCAACTTTCTGAATACATTCAATTTGGAGAGGAAAAAATGACATTAGGTGACATAGAAGGATGGGTTTGGATGAGACAAAAGGATGAAATGAATGAAAACTCAATGAAGCCAATTGGAAACTCCCAAGTATTATTAGCATGGGGGTTATAAAATATGTTGCAACAGTCCTGGGAATGGCTGGTGACCTGAAGACAGTCCCATTGGCTTGTTAACATCCTAGCCTTTGAATTTTTAACCTGATTTAAATTTACTTCTAAGTTTTAACTTGTTTTTAATTCTGTTTTAAGATATGCTTTTATTTATGTATTTATATTAGTTTTATTGTGCTGTTATAAATCACCCAGAGGGACTTCGGTGAGGTGGGTAGTGTAGAAATTTAATAAATAAATAAATGTCACTGTTTATGATAAAAGAACTGAAAGGATTAGTGAATTACAGAAATAAGTTTGTAATGTGGGATAGATGATTATTTAGGAAAAAGTGTATTTTTTCAGAAAAAATGAAAAATACAAAAGAAAAAAAATGTATTGGAAGATGAATTCAATTTTTTATAGAACAAGTAGAAACAGGATGCAATGAATATATAAAAATAACTGGACCAACATAAAAATAATTAAATGAAGGGAGCCACTTAAGTGGGTGGAATTACATTAATGAAAAATATGTAAATGGATACTTGGTAGACTGACAAACTGCAAGAAATGATTGTTAAGAAACAAAATGCATACAAAAGAATGATTACTGCAAAAATGTGGTGGGCTTTCATTATAAAATTAATTATTTGAGATGAAACTAAAATGAAGGAATACTAAAAGGATTACTGTAGAAATTTTTATTGGAATTGTAATGATTCGTCAAATAATGCAATTGAAAGAACCCTGAATCATATTCAATACTAAAGAACATGCAAACATAGAAGCCAATTTTTTTTTCTTTCGCTAATTTAGCATTTTTAATGCAATCTCCCTTCCTGATCCCACCTGATGGTAAGCAAGTAGGGTTGCTGGTGGTGGTATTATATTTAAACTTTAGAATAATGTTTATGGGAATATTTTAGCTGTTTACTGTATCTATGTACAATTTCATGCAAAATACTTGCAGTAAACATGCTGAATAAATTTCTAGCACCATAAAAAATTGCTGGTGCATATGGAAATGGGATAAATTAGAATTATGTTGTATAAAATAATGTTTTATCTGCCTTGTAAAAATTTATAATGGAAAGAGGTTTTATGTTTTCAATGTTTAATGATGTTTTGTTTGTCTTTAAAATTAATAAAATTTGTCTCAAAAAAAAATTGCTAGATTGCAAAATTTATGACATAGCTTATTCTAATGTAAATGTCAATCCAGGCAAATTCTGAAACTTGCTAAAGTGAAACCACAATCCAACAGATCATTTGAAAGAAAGGGACAGCTGTTCAAGCAATATGTTCATTAAATCTAGAGATGGAAATATGACAGGAAAATATGTGTGATTGTGAAGAAGAAGAAGAAAGACACTTTTTTTTCATTGTTACTTGAGTCAAATGAAATAAATGGAAGGTATCAGACTTTAGCCTTTATAAAACGGCATGGAGATAGCAGAACATGTGAACAAAGACAACACTAAAGGACAATTCAGAATCTTTTTCCTCTCTCCCATCTCTGCCTTCAGGAGGAAGAAGATGATCAGTAGCACAGGGTTACATAGAAGAAAAAAACGTGAATGCACAGACAGAACCATGCATTGCAAATGTGATCCATTGTATATAAAGTCCATTAAATTGGGCCTTTGTGCATACAAAAGTGTGATAAAACAAAAATGGAAGTGTAAAAGGATCTTTTCTAGAGAACTTGTGAATGAGAGATCCACAAACCACAGCAAAGATTATTCTTATATGCATGCTGCCACTGTGGAATATAATAGAACCAACAGTAAAGGATACAGTAGAAAGTAGGCACAACAATTACATCTATATTGATATGGAAAAGGAAACTAGGGAGCTGACCGACATTGAAAAGCTTCTACCGGTACTATTAAATTCTATTGAAATTTGTCAGTTTCTAAAAGTGTACTTTTTCAAAAAAAATAGTATCAATATATGGATATATTAAACTGGAAAATTTCAAAATTCATTTCCCCCCCAAAATCATTGTAATAGAAATATCTGTACATCTAAAACACAATTCTTGACGAATGCATTTTAAATGCAAATAAGATGCTCTCAGGGAAAAGGAAAATACAGCAAACTAGTTATCAGTCAGCCGTCATCTAAACCAGCAGTCTAACCTTTGCAGCTTGGCACACTGGTGTGAGGAAGAGAGGAACAGGTACGTGTGAGCAGCAGGCCGGCACGCGCATGGATGCACTTGGGCCAGCACATACACACATGCAGTTCAACTCACACGAACACCGGACTGGCCCGCACACACATGCAGTTCAATTTGCGCAAGTTCAGCTGTGTGTGCGTGTGCACACACACCAGCCTGCCATTCATGCAAGTTGAGTTGCACATATGCATGCTGGCACGCTGCTCGTGCAGCCCGATTGCGACTAGGCCACGGCCTGGTAGTGGGCTGTGGCCTGGGGATCCCTAATCCAAACAGTATTTGGGAAGACTCTAGAGCAAATCATAATCAATAGAGCATATAAATAAATAAAAGGAGTCATCATGAATCTTATCTGACAAATCTTGTTTCAATGTTTGACTAGCTAATTTTCTTAACACGTGAATAATGTACTATAGAGTAGTATATCTGGACTTCAATAAAAATGCCATTTATGTATTTGTCATCTTAATAGAATGACAGCTCAGTCAATTTGCAGCTGGTTCAGATCATACTCAAAAATGCTCATCAGTAGTTTTTTTGTGCATTGGAGAGTAGTATCAATATTCTTTAATATTTTTCTTACACATAGGGGAATGCTTATCAAATTTACCATACAGCACAAAACTAGATAAGAAACTGAATGTATTAGAAGGCAGAAACAACATTCAAAATAATCTTGACAAGTCAGAGAAACCAGCTGAATTACATTTAATGAATACGCATTCCAAGTTTTTTATTTAGTAAAAAAATGAAATACACAGGTATAAGATGAGAAATATAGGATAGTCACAGTACTTGTGAAAAGTACTCAGATTAATATTTGTTTATAAACTTGGCAGTGTGATGTGATTGTAAAAAGGTAAATGCTAGTTTAGACACACCTACAAACATACAAGTTAAAAATTGCAGAATTAATCATTATACTTTATTCTGGTTTGACTAGTCCCCAACTTAAACAATGTATGGGCACAACACTTTAAGAAGGAGTTAAAAGAAGACAACAAAGATTATTGGGGGCTGGAAACAAAGTCCTATGAAGAAGGATTAAAGAAGCTGGGAATATTTAGCCTTGAGAAGAGGCAACTGGGTGTGGGAGGATACAGAAGGTAGTCAAAACCTGCAGCATTCTTTCATTACACACCATAGGAAAAAGGATTTAAGACACAAGAAGGCAGATTGCAACCATTTTTTTGGGAGGGGGAAGCAACCCTAACAAGAGGACTTTGACAATAGAACCAACTACTCAAAGAAATAGGGGATGTGTCTATAGAGATTCTCGGTAATCCAGGTCATGGTTGTCCCCTTTGCTTTTTCAAGAGGCAACTGGACTTTCTGAGTCATTTCTTTGATGACGTTTCACTTCTCATCTAAGTAGCTTCTTCATCTTCTTGGGTGAGAAATGAAACGTCTTCAAAGAAAACCAGAAAGTCCAGTTGCCTCTTGAAAAAGCACCTTTGGGACAAGTAGGCAACTTCAAGCTTTCATGGCAATCTAGTTACTTGCTTTCTTTATCCCACTCTGATTCTGTGGATGGAGTTACTCATATAAATAGCTGAATAGTAAATTATTTATTCTGAAAACACAGGTGACTTTAAATAACATTTATGTAATATTTTAGCTATCTGCCTCATAAAATGAAGAGGATGGCTCTCTCTCTAAATCATCTCAAGGCAAGTGATTCTCTCGAGAAAATGGAGTGGGGGGGAGATGGATTACCCCAGATGGACAAGAAGAGCTAAAGACTCCTTCTTCTACCACTCCTCCAAGCTCCAATAGAGTGGATAAAAAAACTGCATTAATTGCAATGTATTGCTTTCCCAGTAACAACAATTAACTAACTTTGAATGAATATTGAAACGACAGTCTATTTCCAAACAACAGTAAATTTGAAACTTTAAAAACTGACATATATGGAATCCATGGTAATTTTAAAATAATAAACGCTCCAGCTCTTACGTTTGATAAAGAACAGACTCCTTGTTACTTTTCATGAAACCAGAATTAAGACCTTAGAAGACCTTCATTTTACTTTACAAACTGAACCACTTAAAGTACAGTACATGGGCAATCGGCCAGAAATAATTTAAAAATTAACTTATTTCAAACTGCTTAGTGGCAGAAGGTTTTGTTAAACTATAAGAAATAATACATTCAGGAAGTCTTTTCGTTGCAAGTTGATTTTAAATTTGAAATAATGGATACTTACAGATTAAAATCAAGCAGCAATCCTTCACAGGCACGTATCTATGTGGATGGGTATATTAAATTATTGAAGTCCAGTATCATATACCATTTTTACAACTTTTAAGAAAACTATCAAACTGAAAATACTATAGATTCAAAATCATGATATATACAGACCTTACTTTTTCTCTAATAATCAATGCTAATATAGGGGCATTTCTATTCTATATAATTCTTCCCAGGGTTGGAAAGGGCAAAGTGGAGAGCAATAACCCTAGCCTAATTAGACATTCAAAAGTTATACTTTTCTTTTAACCTTAGCACAATTAGGCTGAGCACTTTTTGGACATTTAGCTTCTTTCAGTTTAAACCTATATTCACCCTTTTTTCTCTGTGTGAACTTACTCTTTAGTAAGCTTATTACGGTTCCAGACATCTTTAGCCCTAGGAAAGTAGCCTTTGAAAAATATTTTGCCTACAAGAAGGCACAGTACTTATAATAGTATGTAACTTTTTTCAGATTTTTAAAAATAGACAAATGTGCAACAAGTTGTAAAAATTACAGTCTGATATCAGGTTGCAAGAAACAACTTTTTCTGTGACCTAAGAACTGAACTGCTGAATACTCAATTAGTGACATTCAATATTATATTTAACAATGTTAAAAAGTTGATAAAAAATTCCAGTCGAATCTATGTATATAAAAGTGAAATACCATTCACGCATCATCACAAAATCTCCAGAACTGTAAAGCCTACACACTTGAAATTTGGCACATATATTCCTCTTGTCTTCTAGGTGCTCACTAAGAGCATTAGTATTTCATATATTATTATTAATATGCTCTGATGCTAAGGAGTTCTACAGCCCCTTTTCACCTGAAAAGAAATCTGTTCCAAATGCAAAACACAATCACAGGAGTTTCAGTTTCAGTTTCACAGCAGCAACCAGCTTTAGTACAGAACAGTTGAGCATAGGCACGCCCAAACTCCTTGCTGTCTCCTCCTTGCTCACACTGCAAATACTGTTTCAGTTTCCATGTTTCAGTTTCCAAACAGCCCTCAACTCTCTCACACACTGACAGGACGCTAGCCTGATGAACACCGATGGATGCTGGTAGGCAGAGGCACAATTTTTCCCCTTATCTTCCTCCCAAAAAACTAAGCCTGATCACATAGTTTCGTAGCGAAGCACGGTATAGAACAGAACTCTTTATTGGCAAAGTGTGATTGGACACACAAGGAATTTGTCTTGGTGCATATGCTCTCAGTGTACATAAAAAGAAAAGATACATTCATCAAGAGTCAAGAATCATAAGGTACAACACTTAATAATAGTCATAAATCATATCATACTAGGAAACAGTCAATTAAAATCATTGGGCAAGCAACAAGGTTACAGTCATAGTCATAAGTGGGAGGAGATGGGTGAAAGGAAGGATGGGTGGATTAATAGTAATAGTAATGCAGACTTAGTAAATAGTTTGACAGTGTTGAGGGAATTATTTGTTTAGCAGAGTGATGGTGTTCAGGAAAAAACTGTCCTTGTGTCTGGTTGTTCTGGTGTGCAGTACTCTATAGCGTCATTTTGATGGTAGGAATTGAAACAGAGGGGTCTCTAAATATTTTAAGTCTACTTTGGACTCGTGCAGTATACAGATCCTTGATGAAAGGCAGGTTGGTAGTAATTGTTTGTTTCTGCAGCTCTAATTATTTGTTGAAGTCTGTGTCTATCTTGTTTGGTTGCAGAACCAAACCAGACAGTTATAGAGATGCAGATGACAGACTCCATAATTCCTCTATAGAACTGTATCAGCAGCTCCTTGGGCAATTTGAGCTTTTTGAGTTGGTGCAGAAAGAACATTCTTTGTTGTGCTTTTTTATGACTTTTTGATGTTAGGTGTCCATTTTAGGTCTTGTGATATGATAGAACCTAGATATTTAAAGGTCTCTACTGTTGATACTGTGTTATCTAGTATTGTAAGAAGTGGTAGTATGGGAGGGTTTCTCCTAAAGTCTACCACTATTTCTATGGTTTTGAGTGTGTTCAGTTCCAGATTGTTCCGGTCATACCACGAGGCAAGTTGTACAACCTCCTGTCTGTATGCAGATTCATTGTTGTCTCGAATGAGACCAATCACTGTTGTGTCATCAGCAAACTTCAGTATTTTAACAGAGGGATTGATTGAGTTGCAATCATTGGTATATTGGGAGAAGTGGGGAAAGCACATAGCCTTGAAGGGGCCTTGTGTTAATTGTACAGGTATCAGATGTGATTCTGCCTAGCTTCACCTGCTGTATAGAGCTAGTAGTACATAGTTTTCATAAACTAGGACTTTTTATGGCAACTTTTGTTCACTAGATTTCTAATTTTTATCTTCACCCAGTAGATTTATCTCTATATTTATCAACTTAGATTGGGACCTGACAATTATACCTCTTGCCTCCTGATTTTCTTCTATTAGTGTCTCTAAAAATATTAAGGTGAGGCGACACACATTAATGGATATAAATTACCCTTATTTGCTGATGATGTTATGGTTATTCTGAATATTCTTCGTGCCATTAGCAAAGCTTATGTTATACAGTAGGGGTGTCAAATACTGACTCTATAAACCGCTCTGAGAGGGCTGTAAAGCACTATAAAGCGGTATATAGGTTTGAGTGCTATTGCTATTATCTATTACAGGTGTCCCCAAACTTGGCAACTTTAAGACTTGTGGACTTCAACTCCCAGAATTCTCCAGCCAGCATAGCATAGCTGGCTGGAGAATTCTGGGAGTTGAAGTCCATAAGTCTTAAAGTTGCCAAGTTTAGAGACCTCTGATCTATTAGATACTCAGAATAGACAGATATAGTAGTGCTTAAAAATTGTTAACCCTTTTGAATTTTCAATATTTCTGCATAAATATAATCTAAAATGTCCTTTCCATACAAGTTCTGAAACTAGATAAAGAGAATCCTATCCAACAAATGAGTCAAAAACATTACATTTGTTCATTTATTTATTGAAGAAAATGTTCTAAAGTTACATCTAAAGGTTAGAAAAATAATCTTTGCTGGTGTGCCCCCTCTTGGGCAGCAATAACTACAACTAAACATTTTAATAATGATTGATCAGGCCTGTCCATAAGAAATTTAGTCTGTTCCTTTAACTGAACAACCTTAACTCAGGGATGTTGGTTTGTTTCTTCACATGAACTGCCTACTTCAAGTCCTTCTACACTTTCATAGCATAAGGTCAGGAGTTTGACTTGGCCAATCCAAAATATTAACTTTCTTCTTAAGCACTGATCACTCCTTGGTTGTACGACTTGTGTATTTTGTGTTGTCGTCTTGCAACATGATCCACTTTCTGTTGAGTATACGCTCACAGACAAATAGCCTAACACTTTCTAGTAAAATTGGCTGGGACAATTTAGAATTCATAGTTCCCGATGATGGCAAAGCCACCCTGGGACAGAGGCAGCAAAGCAGGCCCAAACCATGACACTAGCACCATGTTTCACAGATGGCATAAAGTTCTTATGCTGGAGTGCAGTGTTTGTGTTTCACCAAACTACTTGCATTTTTTCTTCAAAAGCCAAAAAAAAAAGTCCATGAAATTTGTTCCTAGTACAGAGTGGGTTTTATTCTCATTTTACATTCTAATGGCTTGCCCTATCAGTGTTGCTGGGAGTGGTCTTGATGACTCTTTGGTTAGGCTGCTTACTGTTGGCTTGTTTGACAGTTCCTTGTTTGGGGTACTGTTTGCTTCTTGATTGTTGGTCTAACATTAATCTTGGTGTTAATCTCTGCTTATCTGGGTTTTGATTCTTACTTAATTTGGATAATGAAATGTCTGTAAGAAAATGACCAAGCTCAGAGAGCCCTAAAGGTAAAGGTTCCCCTCACACATATGTGCTAGTCATTTCCGGCTCTAGGGGGCGGCACTCATCTCTGTTACAAAGCCGAAGAGCCAGTGCTGTCTGAAGATGTCTCCGTGGTTATATGGAAGATGGCTTGATGTTTTTATGTTTTGTTTGTCTATATTCATCTTAAAAACCAATAAAAATTTAAAAGAAAAAAAGATGAAGATGTCTCCGTGGTCATGTGGCCGGCATGACTAAATGCTGAAGGTGCACGGAATGCTATTACCTTCCTGCCAAAGTGGTCCCTATTTTTTTACTTGCATTTTTACATGCTTTCAAACTGCTAGGTTGGCAGAAGTAAGGGACTCCTCATTTCAACCCTGAGCTACAAATATTCTCCTCTATCGGTATGCTAAGGTCTATTGAATATTCTTTGACAATATGAGGTTGCCTTATGATTGAGTGGTAAAACACTTCTGAAATTTTAGGGCTAACAATATCAAACAAGCCTCTTCATTCCAGCCTCGAAAACGGCCAACACATCTGGTCATTAATTGCTTACTAGGTATACTTTCATCCAAAATGCCATGAAAAACTGATATTGTGGAATAACCCAAATCTGAAAATAGGAGGGAAAATATTTTATTGGAATGCTTAGACCAAACAATAAAACAGTACTCTCAATCAGCTGATTACTCAATCAGTTGATTACTAATGAGTTGTGTTTTGAATATAATTTCTTTACAAGATTTGCTGAGCAATATATATAACTGAAATGTATTAAACAGAATGGCCTGGCTGCTTTAGCAGCAGCAAGGTACTAACAAGTTTAAAATGTTTAAGAGATACAGCACTTGAACAGAAACTAACAATCTAATTTTATAAGCAATTAAAAAGTAAAAGTAAAGGTTCTATTAGTTTTATATCTGAATTATGGAATAAAGAACTAGAATATCCAGGATTTTAATTACCAAATCAAAGACCATAATTCCTTAAGCCTTATGATATTCCCAAAACTGCAGGCAAATCATTTGCTATCATTAATTTCACTGAAGTAACTGAGTCTACAACTTCTTCCCCACTGCCCTCAGATATAACATTGCTCATTGATTTGCCTGAAAACCATTCTAAAGATGACTCATAAAAAATACCTATAGCAGCTGCAATCATAGTTCAATAGATTCACTGAAAGTAGTAAAAACAATTTTGCTTTTAAATTTAAAACTGTATTACCTAAAAAAATTCTGATCAATACACAAGTATTCATGTTGTCAATTGTCAGTGGTTTTATATGAAGGGACAAATAATTAAAATGCACATTTCTCTGTTCAGAAACATTGACTGAAATAAACTGCTTTCCTGGGAAGAAAAATTGAAAACTTCTGAACACTTTTAACATGACTATTCACCTTCTGTAAATGAGATTGTTAATAAAAGAGTAATTCAACTAGAAAATTTTTAAAAGCTACATTCAATATTTCAGATACAATCCTTCACAACTATTTAGTTGTACCCTAGATTTTAATTCTTAGATATAAATGCTGGGCAGGAAAATTCTAAAAACCTCCACCAACATAGTATTTTAGGTGAACATTTCTTGAATTCCCTTTTACACACTGCATGGCAGAAATGTTTCCCCCCTCCCCAGATCTCACTTCATAAATATGTACCAAAAAAGGAAATTGTACTCATTTAATAAACTGCAGAATTTCTACCTACACTTCCAATGAAATAAGTGAAAACTGAAAATAGTAGAACCCTTTCACAGGCCTGTTTCATGGATCAGTTTATGACCCTTAACTGAAAGACATAAAATCTCTAAGTAAGTCACATTTCGAATATACATTCTCACATAAATAGCAGCATTTAATTTTAAAAATGAAAGCTAGCAAGATTAAAGCATTGCTGACACTTTCCCAAACTCTAATTTCACTGCCCAGTAACTTAAGAGATAAATTAACTAGAATTATCCAGTGATTAAGTAAAACCCACCCAAATCAGTGCTCAGATGGTCCTTCCAATGGTCATTTTTCTGCAATGATGCCCAAAGCACCACTGAGTCATGTTCCCACACACACACATGCATATAATTTTACTCTGAATAGAGAATGAGAACTCTGTTGGGTGACCTTAATCTCCAGGAAAATTAATGCATCAAAGTATATGAAGATTCTCAAAATCATCCAGGTCATAGTTGTCCCAAAGATGCTTTTTTTCAAGAGGCAACAAGACTTTCTGGTCTTCCTTTGAAGCTTCTTCAGCTGTGACTGGATTGGGAGATCCTTCCATTCCCCACCATCCAGTCAGAGCTGAAGGAAGCTTCTTGGATGAGAAACCAAACGTCTTCAAAGGAAAACCAGAAAGTCCAGTTGCCTCTTGAGAAAAAAAACACCTTTGGGACAAAATGCATCAAAGGAAGGAGGGGATGGCAAAGAAACTCCCACCCACTCCGCGTGGCCATGGAGGGTTGTCGTGGCAACCTCCCAGTCCCATCTTCAGCTCTGCCTTCCTGGAAATGCACCCCGCATGTGGGGTAGCCCTGTCCTGTCATTTACCCAGCAGCATCCTGTCACATGTGAAGAGGAGGAAGCGCCAGCACCAGCAGGCATGCGCCCACTACCAGCCGGCAGAGCATCCTTCCTTCTGTCTCCCATGGGCTGGCCCTCGGTCCCGCCAACGGCCCCGGCCCGCCCCTCGCTACCGCCACTCACTTTTCCCCCAAGCCGCCTGCTTCCTTGCTTGCGGCCGCGTTGTGGCTGTTCTGGCTGAGGGCCGAGGCGGGCATCTCGGAGGACGTCGTGGGTGCCGGCGGTTGCTGGGCCGGAGGGCCCTTGCCAGCCTGCTCCAGGATGCCCTCGGACTTGGTGCACAAGGAGCGGGCGGCGGCGGCAGCCCCGGGCATGAACCGCAAAGGCAAGCGGCCACCGGCCACGCCGGGCCAAGCGGGATGGAGCCACCTCAGCGCCGAGCGACGGCAACAGCTGAGCCCGCCGGTGCCGGTCTGGCTGAGCCACAGCAGGTCCCTCAGCAGCGCAGGGCTGCGGAGCCGCATCATGATAGCCCTTTGGTCTTCTCCGCCTTTCCCGGCGCTCTCACAGTTTCGGCGGCGAAGAAGGGAAGTGCCTCGGCCGCCGCTAGTCGACCGCGCTTTGCTCTCACACCCCACAGGCTCCGCCTCAAGACCCACCCCATTGGGCGGTGGCGGCTGTAACCGTCGGGCGCTTTCGAAGGCGATTGGCTATACGGCATGTTCTTTAAGAGAAGCATTTTTTTTTCCTTCCCCCCTCCCTCCCCCTCGCCCATCCCAGAGAGTGGAAGATGTGGCGCACTTGGAGCTGGGCCTGCTGAGCGAGGGGAGGGGGAGCGAGAGCGGAGCCAAAGGAAGCGTCCCGCGAATTTGGGGCTGCTCTTTGCTCCTACTGATCCCGTCAGAGGGCTAGTGCTAGGGAGGTACTGATTTAATTGCATACTCTGAAGAGGTGGCAAGGAATACCTGATAAAGTTACATTCAATCTAAAACAAGGAACAATGGTACACGATAAACTTTCTGGGTCATCATTTCACTGGGGATATGTCTATGGAGATTCTCAGTCATCCAGGTCACGGTTGTCCCAAAGGTTCTTTTTTTCAAGAGGCAGCTGGACTTTCTGGTTTTGTTTTTTTTTTAAAAAAAGATGTTTTGCTTCTCATCCAAGAAGCTTCTTCAGCTCTAACTGGATAGTGGGGAATGGAAGGATTTATATTCCTTGTAGACACTAGTCATTTGCATTCACTGGGAATAGGAGAAAGTGGGGGGAAAGTACAGTATTACCTGAAGAAATATTTCAGAGAAGGGCCAGTAAGAGCTTCAGGGGTCACGAGGAAAATACCTGACCCCTGCTGTCCCTGATGCTGTGCATTCCTTTCCCTTCTTGATTACCATGATAAGTAATTGTGCCTATTTATTGCTGTGAAAGCTCGGGAAAAGCTTGTGGCGCCTTGGAGACTTAGATTTATTATGACATCAGCTTTTCTACAATCCATGAAAGCTGATGCCCTAATAAATTAGTCATTAAGAGGCCACCTGAGACTTTTTCCCTGCGGACTGCCTTCTGTAACCCTAATTTTCAGTTGCAGGTTAACTCCTGCTATTGAGTCATAAAAGTGAGCTGATTGGGGATAATGGAATTGTACTGCAAAATGTTCTGGAGAGCATCAGCTTGGGGAAAAATTGTGACAGAGCAGAGTCCTCACTATTTTTTAAAAAAAGCCTAAAGAGAAGACTCCCACCAGCTTGTTAGAAAGAAATCTACCAAGAAAGTCAGTCAGACCAGCAGAATTGACCAGCAGGAGAACTGCAGGCAGACAGACATACTAGAAGACACTTGCACCATCCAACTGCAGAGTCAAATTACTATTATAGCAACTGGTTAATGTCTCCTGATTAAAGTCTTCATAGATTTTAAGTCCTTATAAAGTCGCTATATCCTATAAAGGATAAGAGCAAAATTGGGGCATATTAGCCAATATTGCTCAAAAGTGTAATATTGCATATTATGAGGTACTGGGTTGAAGAAGGTAATACAACACTTTATTCCCTCTCTTTTTGGCTGAAACTCCTCCCTCCCCTTTTTGATGATGAGATTTTGGCTGGAATGGAAACAATCATTTAGAAGCAGAATACAATTGTTAGATTTCACCTTTTTAATATATACACAGATAGATAAATATATAGATATAGATAAATTCTGGGGCAAAGTTTATTAAAATTTGCAGACATAAGGTGTATTAAAATATTCCATTGCATAAATGGAGAGGATTCTCAGAGAAGAGGTTGAGGCAAATTGAAAATAAGTGGGACCTCAGTCACATGATGATTTGTCATTTGGTGTAGAAAGTCAGGGAAATGACCTTGAGGGAAATTGGCAAGAAATATATCAACCAGGAGGACTGAAACATTTTTTTAAAGTTAGAATTCAAAGACACTTAGGCAGGTATCTCCTTGTTTGACAGGATATAAGAGAGAAAAACAGAGTTGCAGTAGACTGTATTCTGTTATTACAGCTTATCTCATTAAGGTGTGGTTTGAATCTTCCTGCAGAGTTAATTTTCTGATATGGTTTACTGAGTGGAACTGATATTTCTCAAGATGGCATTAGAACAGTTAACATTTTTCTGCAGATGTTAATCTGAGCACATATTACATATATAGCACTTTCTATTTCTAATTTCAAATGTGTTATAGAATGAACAGCTGTAATGTCACCCTACAGTTACCATGGTTACAGTTTGGCTTTCAAAGTGCTGCCACCTGCTGGGGAGAAGGAGAAACTATTGATAAGTTGCACTATATAATAACACTGAGGATTCATAATCATTGACAACAGTAATTATTGATAACATTCAGCAATTATCAGTTCAACATTTTTACAAAACCCAAAGCTACCTGCTAGGGAAAGTCAGGGAGAAGTTTATGTTGGAATTTCTATAGAAAAGACCAAATATAAATTTTGAGTGTATCATATGCTAAGAAAGCCGGCAGGCTAGGTTTGAGACCCAAGTACCAAGTGATGGGTAAGCTCCCATCCTCGTCGCAGCTAGCAGTTTGAAAGCATACAAATGCAGGTAGATAAATAGGTATCATTTTGGTGGGAAGATAACAAGACTCCATAACCTCATGTTATATCTCGTGACCATGGAAATGTCTTTGGACAGCAGTGGCTCAATGGCTTTGAAACAGATATGAGCACTACCCCCTATAGTCAGCAATAACTAGAGTAAAATCTGCAGTGACTCCATATGCTAAGTGCCATTGACTGATTTATTTAAGTAATTGCTAGGGCCATCTGTTTCACAACAGTGACTGTGGATGGCATACAAAGATTAAAACCCCAACAATTACAAAGCGATAGTTTATCAGCAGATCGCCAACAGATTCATTTTGTAAAAAATGTATATGATATAAATCATAAAAGATGCAATGAGGGTATTTCCTTAATCAGGCAAAAGTCAAGAATGGATTCTGAAAATTAGACTGCAAAATTCAGATAAATCTTTATTCTTTAATTGCTTCAACGTGAGGCATTATGTAGTAATGTTTTTAAAGTTGCCTGAATTTTTTTTATTTTTGAATATTTCTTTTTTAAATCATCACACCAGTAATCTTCTGTAAAATAATTTACCAGTATTACTTCATACATACCCCTACACACATACATACATGGGGTTTTCTGTAGTGGCTAGGGTTTTGGTGCCATTGAAGTCGATGCTATGACCTGTTGCTTTCATGTGTTGTACTAGTGAGGAAGTGTGTTCCAGCTTTTTCACTGCATTTTTGTGTTCATCCAGGCGGGTACTTATTCTTCTATTGGTCTGTCCAATGTATGTGGCAGGGCATGATGCACAGGGGACTTCATATATGCCTTGGTTTTTCACATCAATTTTATCTTTGGGGTTTCTTAGGATGGCTGCTATTTTTCTGCAAAATCACCGGCTTGATCCACAAAAACACACTGAGACATAATGGAGACCTAGAAGATGAACAGACCTATGGAACAGCTGTCCTGCCCTACATAAGAGGTACTACAGACAAAATCAGTAAGATACTACACAGGTATCACATCAAAACTGCCTTCAAAACAGACAGAAAAATAGTAGCCATCCTAAGAAAGCCAAAAAATAAAACTCATCTGCCATCATCAGGCTTCTGTATAGTGTTCATCTGATGATGGCAGATGAGATCAGAAGCCTGATGATGGCAGATAAGATTCTGCCGAAATGTTACTACAACTTTAAAAGCACAACTATAATGACGTGGGAAAATACCTGAACAAAGCTGAATACCATACATATAAATACCCGCGAAAACTTAAGAAAACATATACATACATACATACATACATACATACATACATAAAATTTGTGGTTGTGGAATAACCATTTTCCCTATAGGGGCTTGGCCTTATAATACAGCAGTAAGAATGTGACAGGAAATGTATTGATCATGTAGAACTTTAATCCAGCAAATTTCTTCTTATCTGTTACAAAACAGGCAGTGCTGTTAGGAAAAACATAATCTTCATTTAATTAGTATTAACAGAATGTTATTGAGGAATATTGCATATATAAAATATTATAACATGAAATAAATAATGCTCTTTAGCACAGATTATTGTTTGTTAAGAAGAAAACACTTGCACTTTATACTCACCGCATCGGTAGATCACATAGTCATGGAAGAATAAGCACATGTTCCAGTCCCTTGAGCACTGTTTACATTAGCTTTATGCACCTACAGCAGTTGAAGCTTTAATACAAATATAATGTGCTACATCAGGTAGGTTAATGTTTATGTCCCTATTGAACTTCCTTTTTGCTAGAAAGAAGTTGAGCCCTTTTACATAAATAGAAAAACTATTATCAGTCGTGATAGCTATTTTATTTAGCTATCCTATACTCATATTGGTCCAAGACTTAAAACGTATTGGCCACTGTTCCAGATGATCTCCAAAGTATAGTCAGGACAGAAGAATAATGGGAAAAAAACCCAATGCAAATTAAATGGTATGAAGCAGAAATATCAGGGAGAAAATAGAAGATGCCACTAGCAGAAGCCCAGATTGCAAATTTCCTGGATCATCCAAGTTTCTCAAAGAGAGGCACCTGCTGCAAAATAAGCTCCAGCCATTCTAAGAAAATTCTGGAAGACATAGTAGCTTCTGCCAAAGTTCCAACCTAGTAACGCAGGGTAGGCTAAGTAAGCAGGGCAATCTGATCAGGAAGAGGACAATGACAATATATGTGTTTATCTTTAAATATGGGAAACCAGCAGGGGCAGGAGGAGGAGGAGGAATTCCTGATGGTGTTCCATTTGTCATCCATTCCCCCCCAACCTTCACTGGCAATCTTGACCTCTCTTTATAGACAGCTAGATTCTAGAAGCTGCATCTGAACTTGGATGTGGCAACTGGCACATGGGCAGGACAAAAAGAAAAGAGGTGCCCCCAGAGGATTCAGTCATTGCTCATCTGACAGTCCACCTTAGAGGAAAGACAGTGAGATTGTATATGTAAAGTAGATTTCTATTCTGCTCAGTATGGAAATGGCTCAACCATTTCTAAGATACAATTACTACCCTCTGTTGAGGCAAATGCAGGGGTGAGATTCTACCAGTTCGCACCTATTCACTAGAACCGGTTGTTAACATTCTAAGAAGTTCGGAGAACTGGTTGTTAGAAGAAATTACTGGCCTAATCCTGTAAGGAAGGCAGTAAGGAAACATTCTGGTGTTGCTTACAGAAACTGCCTCTCCGTTAACCCTTATTACATTCTTGGCAGGACTAGACTTCCTGTCTCAGGAACTTTTCTGGAGTTTTTTCCCCCCCCTCCTTTGCTAGTACTTTGCTTGTGTGGAGTGACCATTCAAAGTTACAATGGCACTGAAAAGAGACTTATGGCCACTTTTCACACCTACGACTTTTGCAGCATCCCCACAGTCATGAGAGGCCAGGCAAGGAGATGCGTGCCTCAATGTGAGTGATATTGAGTTGGCCACACCCAGCCAGTCACATGACCACCAGGCCATGTCCACCAACTAAGCCACACCCACAGAACCGGTTGTTAAAAAATTTGAATCCCACCCCTGGGCAAATGTATAAAATCCATGACTTTCTGTCTGTTGCACCATGTTGGTCTCTATTCAACTGGTCACAATTCTACTTTATGTGGATCCCCTATATGTTAATAAGAGCCACAGGCTTTAATATCTATAGCGTAATTCCACATTGCATATAAATTATGAATTGTACATTTATCCTTCATTCTAAGTTGGTCCTATTTTTTTCTCTCATCAGAAGCAGTTCCTGAATAGAAAAAATTTGCAATACAAGGTAATATTCCTTAAGGCTACACTCCTTTTGCATATTCAGCATCACTATACTAGCATCCAATAATATTTAAGTAAGTCCACCAGCCAGCAACTAAGGAACCTATAATAGAAATAAGGAATAACCTCTGATCCATCAACTGAATTCTACGGGATCAAAAGCTTTTGGACAATGCAAGGAGTTTTTCTAACAGGAAGGATTTTGTGGATCCAATCCATAGATCAGCCCAAGCAATCCAAATTTCAAATTATCCTTTGTTGAGTTTCATTTTGCTTTTGCAGTGGAAGAAAATCAATCCATTAGTGGAAAATGTATCTGGAAGAAAAGTAGTAGATGCTTTTCTGGCATAGTCAATAATAATAATACACAAAAATATAAATCTTCTCATCAGGTGCATTTGATGAATCTTCAAAAAGTTGCAGAAACTAGTAACTAACTTGAAAAGGGTATACAAATTTCTATTTTACTATTTTAAGCAGTCTGCCTCATATTCAGTGTAGAACATACTGTAGCTCTCAGAACATATGAATCTATCAGTCAAATCCAATTTATCAAGGTAGCTTTTGACAGTAAATGATTGGATATATTAAAATAATACTTGAGGTTGTTTTTAACTCCATATGGTGAAAACCATACACCCATAGAGAAAGACACTTACACACCGTACTGGTACTAATTACAATTATCTGACAGGATTATTCCAGTTCTTCTGGGAATAGTTCCTTTCAACAGATTCCTCAGAGGAAAGAGAACAGAAGTCTCAACAGTAACCATGGCAATTTTAACCTCGAAAACATATCAGAAGCAAACATTTGGAAAGGTAATCTGATAACCAGACTGAAATAGGATATATGAAGGAAGGAACGAGGAGTCCTTCTGCAAAAGAGCATATAAAAAGTGCAAATACTATATATCCACAATAAAAGTCTAATGACATTTCAACAGGAATAGTAATAGCAATAGCACTCAAACTTCATACTGCTTTGCAGCTCTCTCTAAGCAGTTTACAGAGTCAGCATATTTCCCCCAACATTCTGGGTACACATTTTACCGACCTTGGAAGGATGGAAAGCTGAGTCAATCTTGAGTTGTTGAGGCTTGAACTGCCAAATTGCTGGCAATTGACAATCAGCAGAATAGCTCTGGTACATACCACCCATCACACAACAAGGCAAATTTAAACATTTGGAAGATGCATTCTTGGAAAACAGCCATGAGGCACATAAGAAATAACTGATGAAATGACTTAAGCAGATCCTTCAATGTCCAATGTAAAGTACACATATTGAGATTGTGGAATGGTCAAGAAAACAAACGGAAGGAAAGGGATAATGCACACTAAATGTTTTCTATAACTTTTTAACTTATGCATTTAAGACATTGTTTCATCTTTTAACATCTTTATTCTGGAGAAATTATCTTTAAAATTTGTTAAAGGCTTAAATTAGAAAAAGATTTTGACAAAAACAAAAACAAATTGTATCATTAGACATTGCCTTCAGGTTATGATTTGCCAGTGGAGGCAGTTCACCAATTCAGATACAACCACATAGCAAAGGCAGCTGCTTATTCCATGCATGCTTATTTCTGAGAAGCCATAGAGTTAGAGTTCTTCTGAAATATATCTTTCAATGTGCTGTGAGCAAAGATTTAGTAGTCTGAATTCAAAAAGCCCAAAATATTTTAACCTCATTTTTACTAGTTTTTCAATTCTATTTTTCCACCATTTTTTCATTCGTGGTATGTGATAATTGTTATACATGATCCAGTGAATAATTTTGGGAACTATGTTACATTGTTGTTTATAATCAATTTGTATGGTCTTCTTGCATGAGAGGAGTATAAGATCTAATGTTTCTCCTGCTTCTTTGCACAGTCTACATTTTGAATCATTTGATAAATTTTCATCAATATTTCATACAGTTCAGTCAATTTCAAAAGGCAGCTGTACTCAGAACAGCTTACATCCTATGAGGATACTTCTAACACCATCAAACATCAACACCTGCCTATCCCAGGTAGGTGAGAAGAACCTTGGGAAGGACTCAATAGGTAGATAAAAATGCCAAATCCATTATAAATATCTGGTTGACTGTACAACAAACCATATTATTGCTATATTTATTAATACATAAATAAAAATATAGAAGTATAACCCTTATTCCCTATGCCATTATTTATTTGTTCAATCCTGGGTAATGAACTTTTTCTGAATCATTCTATCTGTGGATGTAGTCTGAACTAACACGTTTGTTTTATTACTTCAATTACAATTAAGAATTTTCTTCATGTCCATAATCATATTCAGTTCTTTGGCTTTCCAGTTATTTTTAAGCAATCTTATTGTTGAAATCTTGTTGCTTACAAGACAGTTATTTCAATGGAAAAAAATCACTCTTGAATAATATTTATGGACATGTTAATAATTGCCATATTAACTTGTCTGTGAAAACTTTGCTAGAGTTTGACAGGTTGGTCAAAGACCCATGTTCTAAGTTAGATCAGTGGTTCTCGAGGGAATGCATACTACAGCTGGGATTAAAAAGTACCTTAGGTGGGTCACAGTGTAAGTCATTAAACTTTAACATAACTTTCTAAATTGTAACTATAATAATAGATTGCCCGTAAACTTATAAATGTCTTAGAAAAAGTGAGCTTTCTGCTTTTATCACACTGTTATAACCTGGGCAAAGGGAAGAAGAACAATCAGTGATTAATTTTCTATTTCTGGCTTTGGGATAAAGATGGATAGTTCTGCTGGTTTGGCTGAGTATGTTTCAAACTGAAGCCCCACCAATCAAACCATGATGCAGCTGATCTTCTTTCCTTAACCTATTTTTATGGCAAGAAAAGGAACAGTGAAATTGGTAGGTCACGACTTCTTCCTACACCCCACAAAGAGCCATAACATTTTCATAATAAACAACTTGTCTGGAAACATCTTGGGTATTTTTTCTTCGAGTGCAATTTTAATTGAACAATTTTTACTGGATGTATGCTAGTAGTCACCATGAATTACGTAGTTATTTGGGCTAAGATCATGCC
Source organism: Notechis scutatus (assembly GCF_049901735.1). Taxonomy (NCBI): domain Eukaryota; kingdom Metazoa; phylum Chordata; class Lepidosauria; order Squamata; family Elapidae; genus Notechis; species Notechis scutatus. Next base: position 179,458,919 of record NC_142009.1, read on the forward strand.
ATTTTAGTTGGGGACAAATCAGTGAAAGATATGTTTTACATTTTTAAGCAAGGGAATTGGTTTGATCCTGCCCAAGCTAATAAATAAGAATAGCTTCAAGCCCCATGGGGAGGCAAAAGACCTGAATATTTTGTATTAGCCAATAGTGCTAAGTTACTACAGCTGTCTAATTTCATTTGACTTGGCAAACTAAGATTATGCTGGGCTTTTTCCTCCTTAGGTTCAGCAATCTTGATGATATCACCAGCCAATAAGGAGTTAAAAATCTGTGGGTCCATCTTTCCTATAAGGAAGCTCCAGTCCTTGGAAGAATACTTTAACTAAGCTTATCCTATTACTTCCAACATTGCAAAACTCTAAAAATATTAACAGATATGAGAAAAAGCAAACAAACACTAATCATGATCCCGAGTACATCCTATCCAATGAAATCTCTTTGAGAAAGTATTGAACAGTGATGACAGGTAACTCTTGTAGCAACACTTCCGCACACGAGACAGTCACACAGTCCATTCATTGGGAAAGTTCTCATTTAACATTGACAAATTTATCTTATCTACTTGACCTTCCCTGATACCCTGTACTCCTAGACTGATTTAAATGTATATATAAAAGTAGATTAAATCTGGTAAGCTAACATTGTTTCTAGATGAATTAGCCGACAAAATGCCGCTGTATGCAAACAAAGCATGCAAAGTAATCTTTTGACACTCCTTTCAAAGCTCTCGTTTTGCCTTAAAATTTGCTGACGTGACTATATAGCTATAATATTTAATAGTAAATAAATATTCTGCTTAAAGCCGTCAAGAAAATTACTGGTGCATGGCTTCATTTCAGAATAATGTAAACCAATGAAACTTAGGGCAGAATGCTCATTTTAAGTCAAGGGGGATAAACCTGTTGCCTTCCATACACTGGTGTTCCTCATCATTAGCCATGGTGACTTCAGTGCAGTTCAGAAACATCTGGAGGTCACAGGTTGCCTATATGTAAAATACAAACATTAAGTTGTTTTATATTGCATTTCAATTTTGCACTTTTGTGCCAAGCAGAGAATTTGGTTCATTGGACATCACTTTCCCCAAAGCCTAGTACAGTGGTGGGTAAACTTTTTGGCACCAAGTGCCAAAATGGGAGCATGCGTGTGTGCTGGAAACCAAAAGAGCAATGGGTGACAGCGAGCATGCCCAGAGAGATGGCTCTGGGTGCCACTTCCGGCATGCATGGCATAGGTTCACCATCACGGGCCTAGTAGGATATCATTCAGCACAGGACAGCTTTACGGGATTTGGATTGACTTCTGATTTAACAGAAAAGCAAGCTGTTCTTTACTCCGGTGTTAGTATTAAAACATGTTCTTTAACTATTATCTGCCCTTTTTCTTCCAGAGGTTTTAAGAAGTTTGGTGGCATATATAGTTCTCCTTCCCTACTACAACCCTGTAAGGTTGAAGATGAAAAGTTGACCCAAGGAATTTCATAGCTAAGTAAAGATTTGTATGAAGATTTTCACAATAGTTGCCCTGACACCAATATACACAATGTCACATATATGTATTGCTAAGCTGGTAAGCTCTGGCAGTCTTTTTCCTAACTGGTGTGGCTGTCTACACAAATATAATAGTATTCCTTGTGATTAGAATATATTCATCCCTTAATCAAAATGTTTCAAACAATTTCAAGTCTCTGCCAGAATGTTTCAGTAATAATAGCAATACAGTTTCTTGATCTCTTTACAAAACTGATGAAAAAGTACTGTTGTTTTTTTAAGAGAGATGCTTGGCACTGATATCTTTTTTCAAATTATTGAATTTCATTGGCTTTTTGGCATACTTAGTTTCCTATCCAAACTGTCTTTGGTTAGTAACTCATTTTCTCCCCATCTCTCTCTCCCTTATCGATACTTCCTCAACTGTGGCAATATTCCAGCAAATTACAATAGTGCTGCGGATGTATTTGCTTGCTGCAAAGGAAGTACATGGTGCGTACAGGAAAGATATATTATTGTACAGTTTCCACCAACTGATTGTGCTAGCTTGCATCTGATTATTTCCTAGCCAGAAAAAAATATAACTGGTTATCAACAGGATAAAACAAATGTAGTTATTGGGCAGAGAAAGTTTCATAATCTGAAAAGAAAGAATCCCTTCTATTAAAAATCAGGATGGAGGCAAGGGGCATGAATAGTGCAGGAAAGGCAATTAATCATGGACCAGTAGCTATTTCTACAACTGTTTCCACACCTGGCAGGATGTCATTGCTTAGGTGTGCATGTGCATTGTGGCTGAGAAACAGCAGCATAGCACAATGACCATTTTTCTCAATTACATATTTTAGTACACAAAAATCTATTGTGTCATGTTCACATCACTGGGGAAATCATGATGGGATCCATGTAATAGGATATACATATACATATACATATACATATACATATACATATACATATACACATATATATTTGTTTTCGTAGATTTTCACGGGTACAGGTATGGAGGTCTAGGTGTGTTCGGGTCTTTTCCCATGTAAGATTAAGAGTATCTTGGCAACATTTTGGCGAGGTCCCACTCGCCATCCTCAGGCTGGTGCTTTCGGCTTCGTGCCAGTGCAAGCAGTGTGTGATTGGAGCTGCCGTCTCTCCATATATATTGGTGGTGGGGGCTGGTGTGCTGGGCTGGTTGGCTGCGCTGCTGCCTCTTGATTGGTTGATGGAGTTGATGTTGGTATAATGGGCTGTGTGATGGCCTTGTGAGTTTTGTTGTGGAGATATCCTGGATCTTGTGCTGTAATCTCCTGGGTCGTTTGTTTTGTAGTGATCTTTTTTCCATTAGCCTCTCGTGTTTTAACGGCTTGGGTAATGGGTTGTGTGATGGGCTTGTGAGTTCTTTTGTTGTGGTATCCTGGGTCCTGCATTGTAATCTCCTGGGTTGTTTGTGTTTTGATCTCTTTTCCATTAGCCTCCTCTGTAGTAACGGCTTGGGTAATGGGTTGTGAGATTTATTGCTATGGTATCCTTGGTCTTGTGCTGTGATATCCTGGGTCATTTGCTGTGTTGTAACTTCTTGAGTTCTTGTGGTGTAATTTCCTGAGTTTTCTGGTATGATGTCCTGAGCGGGTGGCTGTGATGTAGCATTCTGGGATTTAGACTGGCTTCAAGTTTGGGGTCTGGGTCTGTGTTCTTGGCATGTGTCAGCTTGTTTGGTTTTGGGGTCGGGGTGTATGACAGCTGGCGAAGCAGCCGTGGTCTGTTTTCTGGATGGTGGTTGTCCTTCATTTATAGGATGGGCTTGGGCCTGGGTCTGATGAGGGGGATTGGCGGTGGTATCCCACATTGTTTTGGGTCTGGTGTTGGTTTTTGTGGCTGGGACTCGTATGTTGGTAAGGGCTAGCTTCCAGATGTCTGGTAGGCGGAAGGTATCATCCCGTCTATTCATGTTGTGGGGGTGTTTCTCTATCTTGATGGCTTCCCTGATTATTCTCTTGCTGGAGTGTTCAGTGTTGGATATTAATTTGGTTCCTTCGAAATTAATTTCATGTCCTGTGGCTTTAAGGTGCTGGAAGAAGGAGGAAGTATTTTCTTCTCTTCTGACTGCATTTTTGTGTTCTGCAATGCGTGCATTTATTCTCCTGTTGGTTTGTCCAATGTATGTGGCTGGGCAATTGTTGCATGGTATTTCATAAACTCCTTGGTTTTCTAGCTGGACCTTGTCTTTGGGGTTTCTTAGGATGTTGGGTATTCTGTGCCAAATTCTGTCCTGATGTTGGGTTTGTGAAGAATTTTGCTGATTTTGTCTGTGGTGCCTTTGATGTAGGGGAGGAGTGCGATACCGTTGTCTTGTTCTGTGTCTTGGTTTTTTGGGGGTATCTCTTTTCGGATTAGATTGGTGATGGTGTTTGAGAACAGAACTACACACCCTCACTAACGTATTAATTTCCAATGGATTCCAAGGAAACACTAAAACCCGAATAACCAAAGATCCATATATATATATATATATATATATATATATATATATATATATATATATATATATATATATATATATATATATATATATATATACACACACACACACACACACACACACACACACACACACACACACACACACACACACACATACAGGAAGTGTTCACCTGTTATGTGGACAGATATATTAAAACTATATTTCTACTTGGATGGCAAAGAAATTGTAACACTGATATTCCTAGGGCTTAAAAGCCCTTCCTATCATAACATTTCTCTGGAAGGGTTTTGACCTTCCTCACCAGCATTGATCAATCTGAACAGGAAGGATCCATACCCAACATGGTATCTGCCAGGACCCGTTGTTTAAATGTGGTCTTATCTCTACCCCTCAGTGTGACTGTGGTGCTCCTCAACTGTTGTGTAATGACAAGGCAGTCGAGGTGTTTGATCATGATCAAATGAATCATGATGAACTTTATTGGAGTCTAGTCTTGCATTTTTAGTAATCCTCTAACATTGGTTAACTTTAGTTATTGTTTAACTTTCATTACTGTTTTGCATAGTAATTAACACAATTAATTATCTCTAGTTAAAGTCTAACATATGTTTACTTCCTCTCTCTAATCCTCCTTTACATTAATGACTTTGTTTGCCTGAGTTGTATTTGCTTTGCAAACGTTCATTACCTGAGGTTTGCCATCCAGATAAGAACATTCCTGCAATTACAACTCTACACTCAACAAAATATCCATCACATTTTGTCTGAATGTCCATCAAGAGCTTACACTGGCCCAATGTCTGATTTTTTTCAACACAGATCACCCTGTCGTTGAATGGCTGTGTGGACTGGACATCAACTTTTGAATCACTGTAAGTCCATGTATTTGCCATACACTAAATCAATCAATCAATCAATCAATTAATCTGGAAGGGTATTTCGTTTGGGACAAGACCGACCACTCTATTGTAATGACACTTTCAGATACAAATATTTTGTGTAACTTTGTTTTAGTAAGTTGTCTGAGAAGAACATTCTGTTTACATAATTCTGACATCAGCCACTGCCTGTGTCATAATACAGAAATAATTATGTACAATGTATGACTCAACAGTTACAGCCTAACAGTTATCCCAACAGAATAATAAAGCCAACAAACTTTTGAGGAAGTTCAAGAGGAGTATAGAGAAGTAATTATCTCACTGTATTCTGCATTGGTCAGGTCTCACCTGAAATATTGTGTTAGTTCTGCAGAGCCCAAATTTAAAAAGTACAGTGCTAAACTAAAGCCAATCAAGATAAGGGGTACCAAAATAGTTAAAATACTGGAAACCAAATTGTATGAGAAACAGTTAAAAGACGTAGGCATGTTTAGCATGCAGAAGAGAAGATTGAGAGGAGATATGACATCAGTCTTCAAATATCTGAAAGGCAGTCACATTGTAGCTGGTTTCTGTAGGAGAAGAAGAGGCAGAGCCTAGAGGCAGAGTGAAGGGAGGAATCAGTCTGGAGTATTATGTTCCCACAAGTGATCCAAATCCAGCGCCCCTTGAATTCCATTAACTCTTATCTAGTACCAATTTAGTACTGACCGTTAGTTGACTAAATTCTTATGTATAGGTTTGAGCAATAAATCTTAATTGGAAGTTAACAGGTTGTTCTGTTCCTTGACAGACTCAATTGTTCCAGAGGGTAATAATAGAACTAGTGGGATGAAACTTCTAAGATGTGGATACAGATTAGACATTAAGAAGAACCTCTTGACAGTAGGAGCTGTCAATCAGCAGACTAGGTTACTGGTTCCTTCTCTACTTCTACAGACTAGTGGTTCCTTCTCCTTCACTGGAGGTTTTCAAACCAAGATTGGCTAGTCATTTATCAGGGATGGTGTAGTGAATCCTGTGGCATGAAGGGAATTGATGACCTCTTAAGTCCCTTTGAACTCTAGGGCTTTATGGCCTTAAATGACTTTCTTTGTAGTAGAAAAAGATAAATGTATATTGTCTGGAGAATCTCCAAGGACTTGCTTTGGCTAGAGGATGAAATGTGGTATTCTTGATCAAGGTTCAAAATTCTAAATGAACATTAATCTGTCTATAATATAATTTTTACAATCAAGCAATAATTTTTGCATCAGTTAATGTAATACAACATTTGCTTGAATATCTCTTTTGCTTAATTTTTGGAACTATTCTTTTTGCATCTTGTTGGAGATTTTTTAAAAAATCAACATTTTATTAATGGAAATAACAGTTACTGAATCACATGAGAAGGAAGGAAGGAAGGAAGGAAGGAAGGAAGGAAGGAAGGAAGGAAGGAAGGAAGGAAGGAAGGAAGGAAGGAAGGAAGGAAGGAATTTTATTTCAGTCAGTAACCAGCTTGAGAAGTGTAGATAATTTTTGGAACTCAGAATAAAATATATTACAGGCTTTAAATGTTATTGTTAACATTTTACAAACTGCAAGCATGAATCTTGCTTTTCTTTCCAGTTTTTATTTTTGTTTGGAAGACTATGCCTACAGCCACAAATGACTAATAGATGCTGTAAAAGATACTAATTTCTTCTCTGTAGGGAAAAAATACCTGCTATTTTTGACTGTTTTTAGCTTGCTATCAAGAGCATCACCCAATGCTCCATTACACTAAGGTCATTTATGTTTGAATAAGATTCTGATCTTTCAAATCGTGCCTAAGCGTGAGCACTTCTGTCAATGGCTGAATGTTTATGACATCGACCAAGCTATAGCAAGAAAAAGGAGTCAGGCTTGACCTGATTAATCATTGATACTGCTACATAATTATTCCATTACACTGGAAACTCAAGAGATTGGTAGTGCAGCAAAAAAAAAAAAAAAGCCCACACAATCCAGAGGGAAATGTCCATTCCCAACTTCAAAATATCATGCTTATTTACTTTTTATTTTACAATGTGGGCAAACTCGGTTATCAGACAAAAAGCATTTTTAAATCAGCTTGCAATGTTTTTTTTTAAAAATCAACCCTATACTGCTAAAATATGATCAACTAATAAAAGCTAAAGAGCAAAGCTAATATCCCAAAGGAGCTTTTTCAGGAGGCAATTGGACTTTTCTTGTTTTTTTTTCTTTGAAGGTGTTTTGCTTCTCATCCAAGAAGCTTCTTCAGCTCTGACTGGATGGTGGGGAATGGAAGGATTTATATTGTTCCTGTAGTCTGCAATTTTTCCTAGAAATCCATTCATTCTCTCACACCATGCAAAGGGTATTCATCCCAAAGTGCACGGCTAAAAGACTATGGAGAGTCTCAGTCAACTAGGTCATGGTTGTCCCAAAGGTGCTTTTTCAGGAGGAAACTGGACTTTTCTTGTTTGTTTCTTCAAGAAGCTGGATGAGAATCTAAACATCTTCAAAGAAGAGAAGTCCATAGACTTTTAGCCATGTACTTTGGGGTGAACAACCTTTGAATCATGTGGGAGAGTGAACAGATTTCCAGGAAAAATTGCAGACTACAGGAACATTTGCACTACTCAGGTGACCCTAAGGACACAAATAAACCTACAAGAGCCTCAAAGACTCTAAAAGGATGCAAATTACCAGCTGTCTGCAAGGAATATAAATCCTTCCATTCCTCACCAACCAGTCAGAGCTGAAAAAGCTTCCTGGATGGGGAGTAAAATGTCTTCAAGAAAAAAAAAAGCCCAGTTGCCTGCTGAAAAAGCAATTTTGGGACAACCATGACCTGGATGAGTAAGAATCTCCATAGACTTTGAGCAAAGCCAATAAATTCAAATAAAAACCGGCAAATAATCTTACATTTAACACCCCAAAAATTAAAGAACTATAATTGACTTCAGGAGGAAGAGAGATGTACATTTACCATTGTACACAAATGGTGAGGAGGTGGAGAAGGTTGGTAGTTTTAAATTTCTGGGCATTTATATCTCGGAGGACCTCTCATGGACTATGAATGCTAACATGCTTGTAAAGAAGGCTCAGAAGAGACTATACTTCCTGAGAATGCTCAGGAAGATAAATCTCTCTCAGTATCTACTTCTGTCCTACTACTGCAGCACTATTGAGAGTGTTCTGACATACTGCATTTTTGTATGGTATGGGAGCAGCTTTGTAGTGGACAAAAAAGCTCTACAGAGAATCATTAAAACTGCCCAAAATATCATTGGACTCCAGCTACCAGCCCTGGATGACCCCTTCGCATCTCACTGTTTGAAGAAGTTGCACAACATTCTCAGAGACTCTTCCCATCCTGCTTACAATCTTTATGAACTATTGCCTTCTGGCAGAAGATACAGAACAATTAAAACTCGGACCGTTTTCTGAATAGTTTTCATCCCAGAGCTATAATTGCACTTAACAATGAACTTAAGGACCACCATCAGTGAGCTGTTGAACAGTATTACTTGGTCTGTTGTGTGGATGTTTGTGTGTTTTTAGGAGGTGGGGAATTTTGACGGGTGGGGAGGTGTTTGCGGATTGTCACGTGTATGTGCATGTTGAGTCTGGTCTCTGGATGTTATGTGAATTTCATTGTATGTATACTGTGTATATACATACAGTGACAATAAATAATTCAATTCAATTCAATTTAGCTTTCACAATCTGTTGGCCATACTGAATGATGGTAATGAAAATTGAAGTCCAACACACAGACTCAAGAAAGGGAACAAGCTGGTAAAGTGGCATAGAAGATGCAAGAGGTTGAAGGTACTTCTTCATACCATTTATAAAACAGTGTTTAAATTATTACTATCCTAAATCAGCATAATCAAAGATATTTAAACTATATATTTTTAAAGAATGGTTTTAGCTGCCACATTAGACTTTAGCTGCCACATTATCATTTTTTTGTATCGACACTTGCAAATGAAAGCTTAAAATGTCATATTGAGAAAATAGGGTTTACTCCAAGACTGAGCCATTCACTTTGGGATGAACATCTTTCAAATGGTGTGGGAGTATGAACGAATTTCCAGAAAAACTGGAGGTTATAGGAAACCATTTGCATTTCAGTTTGAGATACGGACAACACAGACTCATCCCAACAGCCTGCACCTGTCTTCAACAGTGAAGGGACACAGGACATCCTGCAGCCAAGAAGGCTTCAAACCTATTTGCACTACTCTGGTGATCCCAAAGAACAGATAAACCTCCAGGTGTCCTCAATGACTTTAAAAGGATGCAAAGGACCAGCTGTCTGCTAGGAGCATAAATCCTTTCATTCCCCACCATCCAGTCAGAGCTGAAGAAGCTTCTTGGATAAGAAGCAAAACGTCTTCAAAGAAAAAACAAGAAAGTCCAGTTGCCTCCTGAAAAAAGCACCTCTGAGACTCCAAGGGATCACATCTAACCTAATTAGAATATTTGCACCATATATTCCATGAAATTCCTTTGCCTCAAATTCATGAAGCAGAAAAAAAATGTCAATTTGACATTTTAATACATTAGTAATAATGGCAGTATCACCATAATCATCCTCGTGGTTTAGCAGGGCAATTGAAAACATCATCAGCTTCTTAAACTTTGGATTTCTCAACAAAAATCCAGAACTGAATCTAAGTAAGTATTATGTGTACCATTGCATTTTATGGGATTAACTCCCAGGTCAATGTTTTTTTTTATTTACAATTTCATCCTTAAGCATTTAATTTTATATTTTTACTTGTTCTAAAAATAATTATTTATAGGAGGCTCTTTTTAACATATCTTTGTGATCTCAGAGCTTGCCTGCCAATGACAACCCAGTGGGGAGCAGGAGTGTCATTATGCAACATAGATTATCTACATTATCCAAAGAGGAGAAGGCAAGTCCATTTACAGATGCCTTCAAAGAGAAATAGTGATTCTTATAATTATGAATTAAAGTAATTTTAATTTTACAACTCAAGGAAGAAAATAAGTAACAGATTATCTCTTTGATACAAATTTATTCCTAAATAGTTTGCTAATAAACAACAAATCTAGACTATTTTTCTCCTCAACAAATTTGTAAATAATCAATGTAGGTTTAGAAGACTCAGTTGGGCTACATGATCCTTTTGGAACCAGATTCACAATTTGCACTTTCTTAAGGATAAGGCTAACAGGACACTCATTTGGGTGGGCATTTGGGAATTTCTGAAATGTGATTTTTTGAAAATTTGGTTGTGGAAGCAACACCTCAATTGGTCTGATAGCCCAGAATTCACTTTGTGACTAAAATAGAAAGCAATTTGAAAGCATTCCCCATAACGTATACTGTCTGGCACTATTTTGAAAAATAGGTAATGGCATACACACTGTTCATACACCATTACATACAACAGGCCACTGAATGCCTTTTTGCACTCAGGCTTACATTTCAAAATAATAAATGCTGTCACATCTGAAAACATTGATAAATGACTTCATAAGACCAAGATGGATCAAAATCTCATACACACACACACACACACACACACACACACACACACACACACACACTTAGAAGAGACCTGTTCTAGGGAGAAATAATCACATCAAGAGCATAGTAAGTAGCAAAACCAGAAAGGATTTATTAGAAAATCAAAATATTTTGACCAGCCAGAACTGGATCTCTTTCTTTCTGTGTGCAGTAGAACAAGTCCTTTGCCTGTACTGTACAATATTTTAAGTCCATTTCAAAAACACATCTGTCCTTTTAATCTTAAGATTGCTACTGTCACTGCTTTCCTTCTGAAGAGGCTTTCATCTGTTTTTAGATTCTGTTTGGCTTTTCTGAATTGTTTTGCATATGCACTACCCTTCAAGTGGTGAGAAGTTGGTATCTACCCAAATTTCTGATCATGCGTGACTAGTAGTATATTCAGGATAAGCACACGATTTGAGATTTGTAGCATAAATAGTGCAAAAGATTCCTGCCCATGTCCATTTTTGCCACAAGATTTCCTGAACATCCTAATTTCAGTTCTTTGATTCCTCTCCAGGTCTAGCAAGCTGCCTCAAGCTCCCTCCGCCCAGCTCATAATTTATGTCTTCTCCTAAACCCCTGGAGTTATCATTTTAACCTTTGTGCTAGGGACTGACAACCATTCAGACCTACATTCTTGTTTGACAATCACTCCTGATATGGCCTACATACTAATCTTGAGATATGAACAGGGGGTCCAGAAAGGGAAGGAAATAAATCCCTTTCTGATCTTGACCTTTTTGTCTAGTTTACAAGCTCTTTTCCTTCTTCTCCTCAGAAGGAATGGGAGCAATAAGCAGACTCAGTAACACAGGCTGGTAATTCTGAACACAGGTAATCCTCGATTTATAACAGCTCATTTAGTGACCATTTGAAATTAAACGGCAGTGAAAAAAGTGACTTATGACCATTTTTCACACTTACAACCGTTACAGAATCCCCATGGTCATATGATCAAAATTCAGACACTTGGCAACTGAATCAGAATCAGAAGAGAGCTGGAAGGGACCTTGGAGGTCTTCTAGTCCAGCCCCCTACTCAAGCAGGAGATGCTGTATCATTTCACACAAATGACTGTCCAGTCTCTTCTTAAAAACCTCCAGTGATGAGGCACCCACAATGTCTGAAGGCAAGCTGTTCTATTGGTTAATTGTCCTCATTGTTCAAAAGTTTCTCCTCAATTCCAAGTTGCTTCTCTCCTTGATTAGTTTCCATCCATTATTTCTTGTCCTGCCCTCTGGTGCTTTGAAGAATAAATTGACCCCCTCTTCTTTGTGGCAGCCCCTCAAATACTGGAATACTGCTGTCATGTCCTCCCTCGTCCTTCTTTTCTCTAGACTAGCCAAACCCAAATCCTCCAACTGTTCTTCATATGTTTTAGCCTCCAGGCCTTTCATCATCTTGGTTGCTCTTCTTTTTCCAAAGTCTCAACATCTTTTTTGTAATGTGGTGACCAAAACCGGATGCAGTATTCCAGGTGTGGTCCTACCAAGGCTTTATAAAGTAGTACTAATACTTCACATGATTTTGATTCTGTTTATACAACCAAGGATTGTATTAGCTTTTTTGGCTGCTGCTGCACACTGTTGACTCATGTTTAAGTAATCGTCCACTAAGACTCCAAGGTCCCTCTCACAGTTACTGTTTTGGAGCCAGGTTTCATCTAATCTGCACTTGCATCTTTGTTTTTTTTTTGGTCCAGGTATAAAACTTTGCTTTTGTACTCATTAAATTTCATTTTGTTGGACAGGTCCCATTGTTCAAGTCTGCCAAGATTCTTTTGGATCCTTAGCTTGTTTTCTGGGGTGTTAACTATTCCTGCCAGTTTAGAGTCATTTGCAAATTTGATGAGTTCCCCCTTCTATTCCCTCATCTAAGTCATTTATAAAGATATTGAAGAGTATAGAGCCTAAGACAGAACCTCGTGGTACCCTACTGCTTAGTTCCCTCCATGTGGATGTGGCAACATTAAGGACTCCTCATTGAGTGTGGTTTGTAAGCCAGTTACAAATCCATCTGGTGGTGATGCTGTCAATCCCACATTTTGCTAGCTTACCAAGTAGTACGTTGTTGTCTACTTTGTCAAATGCCTTGCTGAAGTCTAAATATACTATGTCCAAAGCATTTTGCTGCTCTACTAATTTAGCCACTTTGTCAAAGAATGAAATAAGTTAGTTGGCATGATCTGTTTTTAACAAACCTGTGCTGGCTACTACTCAGGGGTGGGATTCTACCTGGTCGGACCAGTTCTATAGAACCGGTTGTTATGATTCTGCCCAGTTCAGAGAACTGGCAAATCGTGCCACTGGCTGGCCCCTCCCCTCTCCTTCCCTCCCCACTCACTCACTCCTTACCTGGCATGCGCACCATCAAACTTGCCTGCGTTTGGTAAGTTGCTATTTTTCCTTTTTTTTTTTCCCCTGAGCATCTGCTGTTCTGCTGTGTCGGGAGATTTAGAGTAGCTAGAAAGCAGGAAATCATTGGATTTCTTGCTTTCTAGCTAATCTAAAAGCAGAGCTGAACCTTCCTTAGGACTGAAGCTTCTATTTTTCAGTGCAGACTCAGGCAGCAGATTGCAGAAAGGTAGATCTCTGAGTTAATCTGTGATTCTGTGAGCAACTCCATCTGCCTGCCTGCTTTGCCTGGTTTTGGGTAAAAGTTGCTCTTTTTTATATATAAAAAAAATCAATATTTACATAAATATTTATAATATTTACATACAAGCCATGCCCAGTCAGTCACATGACCAAGCCATACCCAGAAATTAGGCCACACCCACAGAACAGGTTGTTAAGATCCCACCCTGCTACTACTTATAACTTTATTTGTTTCTAGATGTTCACCAATCTGTTTTTAAATATTTTTCCAGTGTCTTCCCAGATATTGATGTTATGCTGTTTGATCTGTAGTTTCCTGGGTCTGCTTCCCTCCCTCCCTTTTGTTTTGAAGATGGGAGCCAACATCAGCTCTTTTCCACACTGATTCATGTTTATAATGGTTGCAGTGTCCTGGGGTCGTTTGATCACCTTAACCTTCTGACAAGCATAGTCAAATACAGATACAGATTAACAGAGTTGGAAGAGATCTTGAGATCATCTAGACCACTACCCCGCTACCCAAGCAAGAGACCCTGGCCTATACCATTTCTGACAAATGGCAGTCCAATGTGTTCTTGAAAGCTTCTGGTGATGAAGTTCCCATAACTTCTGAAGGCAAGCTCATTGTCTCAATTGGTTCATTGTTCTCATTACCAGAAAATATCTCTTTACTTCCAGGTTGAATCTCTCCTTGATCATCTTTCATCTATTATTCCTTGTCTGGCCTTTGGGTGCCTTGGAAAATAGCTTGACACCCCCTCCTCTCTGTGACAGCTCCTCAAATACTGGAACACTGCTATCATGTCTCCCCTGGTCCTTCTCTTCACTAGACTAGCCATACTAAGTACTTGCAACTGTTCATTGTACGTTTTAGCCTCCAGTCATCTTGCCCTTTTCTGTACTTTTTCTAGAGTCTCAACATCTTTTTATAGCATGGTGACCAAAACTGAATGTAGTATTCTAGGTGTGATCTTACTAAGGCTTTATAGAGTGTTATTAGTACCTCATTTGATCTTGATTGTATCCCTCTGTTAATGCAACTTAGGATTGCATTGGCTTTTTTGGCTGCTGCCACACACTGTTGACTGATACTTAACTGGTTGTCCACTAAGACTCCAAGATCCTTCTCACAGTAACTGCTATTAAGCCTGGTTTCACCCAGTCTATATGTGTAAGTTTGGTTTTTCTTGGTTTTTCATTTTGTTAGATATGGTCCAGTGTTCAAGTCTGTTAAGATCCATTTGGATCTTGAGCCTAGGATGTTAGCTCTTCCTGCCAGCTTAGTATCATCTGTAAATTTGATAAGTTCCCCTTCTATTCCCTTATCTTAGTCGTTTAAGTCAATGGGGAAGCCAAATTCACTTAACAACTGCAGTGATTCACTTAACAACTGTAGCAAGAAAGGTTGTAAAATGGGACAAAACTCACTTAGCAACTGTCTCACTTAGCAACATAAATTTTGGGCTCAGTTGTGGTCATAAGTTGAGGACTATCTGTAACTGTTCAATATAAAGAAATGTGTGCTTTTGTCCTGTATAACAGGGGTCCCCAACCGCCGGTCCGCGGACCGGTACCGGGCCGCGGAACAAGCCTTACCGGGCCGCTGGTTGCTGGGCGCCGCCATCTTTTTGGTAAAAAAGCAATTTTTCGTCAAAAGATGGCGGCGCCAGCGTTGGTGAGCTTTTCCGGGTAGAAAGCCATTTCTACCCGAAAAAGCTCACCAGAAGCGCAAGCGCCGCTTTTGCGAAAATCACTTCGTGACGTCACCGGAAGTGATTTTTCAAAAAGATGGCGGCGCCCAGCTGACGCCGGAACCGGGCCGCGGCGCCCAGCTGACGCCGGAACCGGGCCGCGGCGTCGAAAAGGTTGGGGATCCCTGCTGTATAACATCTGTGACCAGACTGAAGCTCATACGTTCTGAGAGGTATGAACCAAAATATCCAGTATGTAACTGACATCAGAAAGAAACTGTATAGAATATATTTCACAGATATGTGACCTGGACCCCTTCTACAGTGAAACATTAATCATTTCAAACATCCCACTTGACACAGGAAAAGGATTGAATATGTTGTCATAGTTACACCATTCTGTATTAAATAGGATGGAACCTTCTGCCAGTTTATCTTCATAAAGATATAGTGAGGAAAATTAGGTTGAGGTAAATAATTAGCCTGAAATCAACCACCAAACTTTCTGGCTTGTGGGAATTGAAGCATGATCACCCTATCTAACCACTATATCCTACAGATATCAAGAAAATTGAACATTCCTCTCTTTGATCTCAAAGTCACCACACTCTGATCAAATCTAATACTAATTAATAACAATATAATAAGTAGCTCTTGTTCTTAAGTGAATGTGATTAATCGTGGCTATAAAACACTTAGTAAACACACATAGAGACATGCTATATTTTAATTAGATCAAATTACATTGTGGCAAAATTTTAGTAACTGCACTGCTTGTCATTGCTTGCTTTTTGTTCTGTTAAATTACAATGATTAGCCTGCAGAGAAAATGAGCTCTTATAGGAAGTTTTGTCTGATGTTGCAACTCAGTCCTCCTGCCAAAGTTTATCTTTTGCATGTATCCATAATGTTACTCAGCAAAATTCTAGAAAGAAGAGGAACTGATCTTAAAAAAGAAATTATTTAGGTGAAAGGGAGACTTTCAGAATCAAAAAGGCAGACTTAATAGTTCGACTGAAGAATGTGAGTCACAATTTAAAATTAGGCTGATAGAGAAACAGAGCAACTGGATTCCCTAAGGGAATGTTGATAGACAAACAGAATATTACATTATTAGATGCTGCAATGACAGAAAGATGAGATGATATACACATTGAACCACTGGACAAAAATGACCTGATATCCCATTTTGTGGTAAAATAATATTTTTTATTTATTTAACTGCAATTGGATTATTTAATTCACATCAGGGGTGGGATTCTACCAGTTCGCACCTATTCGCTAGAACCAGTTGTTAACATTCTAAGCATTTCGGAGAACCGGTTGTTAGAAGAAATTACTGGCCTAATCCTGTAAGGAAAGCAGGAAGGAAACATTCTGGTGTTGCTTACAGAAACTGCCTCTCCGTTAACCCTTATTACATTCTTGGCAGGACTAGACTTCCTGTCTCTGGAACTTCTCTGGAATTTTTTCTCCTTCTGTGCTGGTACTTTGCTTGTATGGAGTGACCATTCAAAGCTACAATGGCACTGAAAAAAGTGACTTATGACCGTTTTTCACACTTACGACTGTTGCTGCATCCCCACAGTCATGAGAGGCCATGCGAGGAGATGCATGCCTCAATGTGAGTGATATTGAGTTGGCCACGCCCAGCCAGTCACATGACCACCAAGCTGTGTTCACCCAGTCACATAACCACTAAGCCACGCCCACCAACTAAGCCATGCCCACAGAACCAGTTGTTAAAAAATTTGAATCCCATGCCTGATTCACATGGCACTTAGAACCCGGGTACCATGAAATGTGAACCTGGCCAATATCTCTTTTGACCCTGATTCATCTGTATGGAGGAGGGGGACAATATAGCTGTAATATAATTCATATCCTTAGATACCCATATGGGAGAACATAATTGATCTGTACATTAAACTCTGATATCTGATCATGAAGTCTGAGCATCAGTTTATTGGATTTTGTTGATAAATCAGACAGAACATTACCTCCCCCATATGGATACCTGGAGACAACAGGAGGCTAATTCTCGAAGTAGACGTGTAAGGTTATCCAGTCAGAATATTTATAGAGAGAACAAAGACTTTTTCTTATTGTGGCTTATTTCTTGATAATATTTCACATCATTGTTCTAGAATGACTTATTTCCTGCCCTGACCTTGTCCTTCTTTGTAGAACATTTGTTAATTCGGTGTTGGAAAGAGATAAACTTTACTCTTTCCCCCACATAACTAGTTCAAAAAGAAAAAGAGATTTATTTTTGTTCACAAAAAAAAAAAAAAAAAATGTCCCGGAGCTTTACAAAATATACATGTGCCTCTGAGGTTGAGAGAACAGAACTCAACATTAATGTTGATTTGGCTTTGATTTGTTGCTGTGATGATTGATCAGGAGCCAGAAAGGTCTCACATCTTTCCTTTGATTTCTCTGCATGCAAGGAGAAGACTACCTGGTTTTCTGGGGAAGCAAATTAAAGTGTGTGAGTCAGCTGCAAATACAGTAATATCATGTAACATTCACTCTACTGAAACAGTCATCCTAAAAGCAATGAGAATACTTTTTCTCCAGGGGTCTATCAAACGAATCTTGAATAAAAGTTATGGAAGAGGAGGGTTAATTTTATTGCTTATTAGCCAGCTTTCCTGTAATTTGTGTTTCCACTGCTTCTTCCCTGTAAAGCAAAAGACCTGTTTTCCCAGCTGCTTGTAACTTTTAGGACTTAACTAGTTGACCAGTCATGGCAGTGTTTTTTCTTCCTTTTCTCTTATTTTTCCTTCCTTCCTTCCTTCCTTCCTTCCTTCCTTCCTTCCTTCCTTCCTTCCTTCCTTCCTTCCTTCCTTCCTTCCTTCCTTCCTTCCTTCCTTCCTTCCTTCCTTCCTTCCCTCCCTCCCTCCCTCCCTCCCTCCCTTCCATTTCAGTTCTGCTGTACAGTATGTTTCTTTACTCCACATTAATTTAAGCTTGGGAGATGCAGAATTGAGGTGTCATGGGAATGTCTGGGAATGGCAGACAATCCAGCTGAGAGATTTCCAGAGTTTAGAAGCCAGATTCTCCTGTTCTTCTTGCACAGCCCCAACTGGAGAACTTCTCCCTACTACTTAGTTGCATTGCAAAGCTAGAGGAGAAAACCAGTCTGCTTGCTTATGAGGGAGCACACTGACCAGTTAGAACTCCATGTTCTGACAATGACTCAGAACAGCTGCAACCAAGGTAGAATAGGGTTTGGCTATGAGAACAATACATTAAATGGGACCCAAGGAGGGATGGATAATGCTTCCTCTCAGCAGTGTGGAAAGATCCCAAGAAGATCAGTTTGGATGGTACAACCCCATGATGAAGTTGGACTTCAACGTAGCTGACGCAACTATGAACTCATAGATTTCATAGGTTACAATCCATTAAAGAAAATTGACATCTATTCTCCATTTTGACATCACTGAGTCAGCTGCTCCCCATGACAATGAATTTTCTCTGTGCATTAGCAGTATACAGTCTTCAATGACTCAATCTGATCAGTGGTGGACATCTCTGAAGTGCTTCCTACTGCTGGAGAGATGCCGAAGAAACTGACACATCCTGTCCTTTTCTTTTTATCAGCCAACTAAAACTAATTTAAAAATAAACAAGATGGGCCCTGCAAAGATCAGTCCTAAAAGAGGATGACTTTAGATCTAAAACGGAAAAAGAACTGGGGTTCTTTTTCAAAGAAAATAAGAAAGAAGATACATCCCTACAGATTCTCTGGGACACAGAGAAGGCTTACATGAGTGGGGTGGCCATAGCATACATGGCAAAAAAAAAAGTAAAGAAAAAAGCAACAACAGAGAACCCTAGAAGAAGAGTATAGAAGATTGGAAACAGAACTCCAGGGAAAGCCACAAAAAAAGAAATATAAAACAACAAATGGATCTAATCAAACACAAAATAAACCTACTTGAGAAAAAACTAGCCCAACAACTAAAAAAGATAAAACAAAACTTCTTCGAGAATGCCAATAAACCAGGAAGACGGTTAGCCTATAAACTGAGGAAACAGAAAAACGTTGGATCACCAATTTACAGAATGAACAAGGGAAGATATGCCACCAGGAGGAGGGAAAAATATAATAATAATCCAGGGGTTCTACGAGAAATTATATATTGAAGATAGCCACACACTGTAGAAGAAAAAGTGATACAATGTCTAAAGAAAGCAAAATTACCAAAAATAACGGAAGAAACAAAAAATATGTTAAACGAAGAGATAAGATTATCAGAAGTAATTGTGGCGATAAATAAACAAAAAAATGATGAGGCACCAGGATTGTCAGGATGAGCACACCACGTCCAATATTTTTAATGATTTATTCAATAAATTTTAAAAAAACAAGGAAAAAATAAAAATTAAAAAGTGGCAGAGTGGCTAATTCAAGGTTTCTTAAGCATTTCAACACTCAACATTCCATCTCCTTCCAAATATAGGTGGTCCTCAACTTACAACAGTTCGTTTAGTGACCATTCAAAGTTAGAACGACACTGAAAAAAGTGACTTATGACCATTTTTCACAGTTATGACCTTTGCAGCATCCCCATGATCAAAATTCAAATGCTTGGCAACTATTTCATACTTATGACCGTTGGTGTGTCCCAAGGTCATGTGATCATCTTTTGTGACCTTCTGACCAGCAAAAGTCAATGGAGAATCCAGATTCACTTAACAACCGGGTCACTAATTTATCAACTGCAGTGATTCACTTAACAACTGAAGCAAGAAAGGTTGTAAAATGGGGCAAAATCCGCTTAACAAATATCTCACTCAGCAACAGAAATTTTGGGCTCAATTGTGGTCGTAAGTCGAGGACCACCTGTATTGGCATACAGCAAAGATGCAACCTGCACCAAAAGGTTTTCATTGAGGAGCCAGCTAAGCAAGAGTGGGTGAAAGAGAATTTTCTCAGGGTACCTTTAAACTGGCATTCCAGATACAATTATATTGAAGCACAAATTAATTTATTAATAGATCCCGTACCAGAGGCAGAATGAAGAAGTCGGCGGGGTGGAGTTACAAGCTCACTTTATAGCCATATGCAAATTATTCTTTCCTTTTAAAGGTTACAATTAAAAAAAACTAGAAATAGTTCCTTCACGTGTGACCGGAAATAGCCACCACTGTGATTGATTGGGTTCATTTATATGCATATTGGAAGCTTTTAATAAGGAGTGGGGGATAGAGATAATATATCCCTTATGCATGGAATCCTTCTGTTTAAATAAAGTTGTTTAAGAATCCATTTTAAAAAATGACATTTTAGCACAGCCTCTATCTAAAAACCTTGAGTTTCCCAGCACAAATTGTTAATTTTTAGCAGACCACTGGCTTGTTAACATTTCCATTTATCTAATTAGTGCTTATTACATTCAGTGTGCCTTTGCGTTCCTAGTGTTTGATTACTTTTAGTCACGCTAGCAATACTATTTCAGGCAAAAGAAATACGCATGTCTAGATTTTAACTGGGCCTTTCAGAGCTTACAAATTCCTGAATGCAACAGCTTCTGTCTGAAGGTATAGACAGATCATAAGAGTACCTCATAAAGATAAGCTGATACCAAGACACCGGTTTGGGCTGCATATAGTGCCCCAAAGCCCTGGGGAGTGTAGATGGAGCTGTTAGCTCTAGACTTAGCTATAGGTTGATCCCTCCACCTGCTGATGATTAGTTTTGGTTGCTATTACCTCCACCTGACCATGCTGTCACTCTGTTGGAAGTTGCAACCGCACATTAGCCCTGTACAAATCAAGGTGTCCCAACAATGTCTCTTTCATAAGTGATCTTGAGTCTTGCAACACTTTAAAGCACAGGAGTGCGTGTTGACTTTTCCATTGCAGGCATCGCTTCAACTGCAAGCCACTTTGGTCTTTGCCATTGCCCTTGCAAGAATTTCCTTCAGCACTGGCCAAGCTGCCAAGCTGTTCTCTTACAAGAAAGATTTGCTTGGCAGCTCGGTGATATAAAGAGACCACCATACCTTAAGAAACCTTAGGCTAAAGAAGCCCCATTTTTCACAGTGCAAATCTAGGAATAAGGAATGAAACTAACATTCTGTTGATTGAGTTAGCCTGTTACATGGCACAGATGAGTGGAGACAGTTTGGAATTAAAAGCAACCCCAAATTATTTGTTGATCAGATTATGGATTCATATGACTAATCTTTCTTAACCCAATTAAATGTATCATCCCAGTAGAGCCACCAAGCTGCTACTCTTCACTTGGTTTTTGGGGGGTTGTTTTTTTAAGGAGTAGAGATAATCCTTGAGTTATGACCATTTGTTCACAACTGTTCAAAGTTCCAGTGGCACTTGTACAAGGGGGACTTATGAAGGGGTCTTGGAGTTCTGGCTGTTACAGCATCCTTGTGGTCACATCATCATGATTTTCTAATATTTCTTCTCGGCTTCCCACAAGCAAAGTCAGTGGAACAGTTGGCAGTAAGTTAGAAGTCATGATCAGGTGAGGTCCTCACCCAACATCCTGCACAAGATCTCATTCAATGATGCAATGGGGGCTGCTGGAATTGATGACCCTCAGTGACACGATCACATCATTTATGACTGCATTGCTGAGCGATGGAGATTCTGGCCCCGAATGCTATCCTAACCCAAGGACTACAGGTAGTCCTCGACTTACAACAGTCCGTTTAGTGACCATTTGAAGTTACAATGGCAGTAGAAAAAAAGGGACCAGAGACCAATTTTCACACTTATGACCATTCCAGCATCCCCATGGTCACGTGATTTACATTCAGACGCTTGACTCACATTTATGACGGTTGCAGTGTCCTAGAGTCATGGGATCAGCTTTTGTGTCCTTTTGACAAGCAAAGTCAATGGGGAAACCAGATTCACTTAATAACCAATCTTACTCATTTAAGAATTGCAATGATTCCCTTAACAAATATGGCGGGAAAAGTTGTAAAATGGAGCAAAACTCACTTAACAAATTTCCCACTTGGCAACATAAAGTTTGGGCTCAATTGTAGTCATATGTTGACGCTTAGCTGTACCTCTATTGAAATACAAGCTCTTCAGAGTGGGGCCATTCATTTGTGTTACCCTGGGAAAGGGGAGCCAGAGAATATTAATATTTGCTATGTAACCTCTATCTGAGAAAATAAGATTTCCTATTGCTGTCCTGCTTTGACCCTTGGTTAATCCACCTCTTGTTAACAGGCCTCCATATTCCACACAGTAATAAATAGATCAGATTAAAATTTAATTTTTGACCAAAAGAGTAAAGGGTTTTACTTTTTAATCTGAGTCAAGCTACAGTGACCTACAAAAACCTGGGAAGAGCTAAATGAAAATTTCGCATCCATACCCTGACAAGTCTTACATTGTTGCTGCTGCTGCAGTTTTCCTTGTGTCGCTGTTATGGTTGATGAAGATTTATTCCTGGATTGAGACTCTAAAAGTGAGAGTCTAAAGCTCAGGCTGGGCCCTGATTCCATCCCTAATGATCTAGCTTAAAAGCTGATATACTGCAACCCAATAAAAATATTTTTTGGAGCCAGAGGTGGTATTTAGCCAGTTCTGACAAGTTCTGGAGAACCGGTAGCGGAAATTTTGAGTAGTTCGGAGAACCAGCAGATACAACCGCTGACTGCCCCCCCCCCATCTATTCTCTGCCTCCCGAGTCCCAGCTGATCGGCTGGGTCTCCTTTTGTTGCCCTGCACAGGAGAACGGAGCTGGAAAGCAGGTTAGTGGGGTGGGGAGGGAATGGGGATTTTACAGTATCCTTCCCCTGCCACGCCCACCAAGCCAAGCCACACCCACCAAGCCACGCCCACAGAACTGGTGGTAAAAATTTTTGAATATCACCACTGTTTGGAGCAGTTCAAAAAAATAACATACAGAAGAAAGTAACAATGAAAGGAAAACCAACTCAAACTATCACTGGATAGAAGCATTCCTGTCAAACAGACAACAAATGGTCAAAATTGGGAGCGTCCTATCAAATTCTGTACCTGTCAACAGTGGTGTCCCCCAAGGCAATGTTCTAGGACCAACACTCTTCATACTCTACATAAATGACCTCTGTGATCATATTAAGAGCAACTGCGTTCTATTTGCTGATGATGTAAAGCTATTCAACACCACAGACAATACTGCTACCCTTCAAAAAGACCTTGACTATGTATCAGAATGGTCAAACAAATGGCAACTTAAAATCTCAACAAATAAATGCTCTGTCCTACATATTGGCAAAAAAAAATCAGAAAATAAAATACAGGCTGAATAGACAAGACCTTGTTGATGATCCAAACTCTGTCAAGGATCTTGGAGTACTCATCTCTAATGACCTAAGTGCTAGAGCCCACTGTAACTACATAGCCAAAAAGGCGTTAAGAGTTGTTAACCTAATCTTACGTAGCTTTTTCTCTGGTAATATTACACTACTAACTAGAGAATACAAAACATTTGCTAGACCAATACTCAAATACAGCTCATCAGTCTGGAACCCACATTACGTATCTGATAATAACATAGTTGAGAAAGTCCAGAAATATTTCACAAGAAGAGTTCTCCACTCCTTTACTCGTTGCAGAATACCTTATGCCACCAGACTCGAAATTCTAGACCTAGAAAACCTAGAACTACACCGCCTTCGGTCTGATCTAAGTATAATATATAAAATCATACACTGCAAAGTCCTACCTATCAATGAATACTTCAGCTTCAACCATAACAACACTAGAGCAAACAATAGATACAAACTCATGGTTAATCTCACCAAACTTGATTGCAGGAAATACGACTTCAGCAACAGAGTGGTCAATGTCTGGAATACTCCACCTGACTCTGTTTTTTTCCCCCCAAACCCCAAAAACTTTAACCTTAGACTGTCTACTATTGACCTTTCCTAAGAGGTCTGTAGGGGACGTGCATAAGCACACCAATGTGCCTACCGTCCCTGTCCTATTGTTTCTTTTATATATATTTTTTCTTATATGTATCCATGTATTCATAGCTATGTTTTTACTTATACTTATATTTATACTTTAACTTACACTTATATTATCTTTTAAGCAATTGACAAATAAAAATAAATAAAATAAATAAAATATTAGCATAAAGCTGAAAAGAAAATTCTGAAAGAGAAGGCCAGGATAAAAGTAAAATGGCTTTGCCCAGGGCCAAACAATATTAGATTTGACACCAGGTAAGGCCTGTTAGGAAAATTATTCAAGTAATCAGACTTATCCCTTTTTTTCTATCCTGTCTATTTAAGTAGCATACATATTTAAAGAAAAGTTTTGTAAAGGGATTGGTATATAATACTACAATAAATTATATTCCAATGGCAGTTTAAGGGAAACCCCAACATACTGAGCTACCAATTCAGGTAGTCCTCAAGTTACGACCACAATTTAGCCCAAGATTGATGTTGCTAAGTGAAACATTTGTTAATTGGGGGTTTGCCCCATCTTATGACCTTTCTTGCCACAGTTGTTAAGTGGATTGCTGAAATGGTTAAGTTAGTAACATGGCTGTTAAGTGAATCTGGCTTCCCTATTGACTTGCTTCTCAGAAGGTCACAAAAGCTGAAGCAATGGCCAAGAATCTGAATTTTGATCATGTGACCATGGGGATGCCGCATAGATCATAAGTGTGAAAAAGGGTCATAAGTTACTTTTTTAAAATGCCATTGTAACTTTGAATGGTTATTAAATGAACTGTTATAAGTCAAGGACTACCTGTATAATAAGTTACTTGGATCTGCTCCCAGCTGGATGCCAATACAGGTTCCTTGGAAGTGCCCAAGATGTATCTCGCCCTGTTATCTGCGATTAATTTGATCCTGTTGGGTCCGAGGAAGTGGATTGAGTCCTCATGACTATGAGGTCAGCCTCCACATCCCCCAACCCCTGATGACAAATATCTCCTAGGTGATGACACATTGCTAGGTTCTAGTGTGGGTTATTTCTTCACTGAGAAAGGAGGCTGTCCTTTCATCTCTGAAGGAGGTGTTGATTTATCCCATTCTCAAGAAACCATCACTAGACTAAGCTACGTTGGGCAACTTTTGTCCAGTTTCCAATATTTCCTTTTTGGAAAGTGGTCATGCAACCGGTAGTCAAGGAATAGCTTCAGAAGACCCTGGATGAAACAGATTGCCTGGATCCCTTTCAGACAACTTTCAGGCTTACGTATTGGATTCAAGCTTTTGGATGATCTCTGGTGTAAGGGGGAATGAGAGCACTGCCCTTCTTGACCTTTCTGAAGCTTTTGATACCATTGTCCATGATATCCTTCTGCACAGGCTACAGGAGGTGAAGGTAGACACCACAGCACTGGTTCTCCTCCTTCCTCTGGGATCAGCCAGTGTTGGTTGCAAGCAGTAGTGGGATTCAAAAAAAATTATTACCGGTTTTGTGGGTTGGCTTGGTGGATGTGGCAGGGGAAGGATACTGCAAAATCTCCATTCCCACCCCATCCCACTAACCTGCTTTCCAGCTCTGTTCTCCTATGCAGGGCAACAAAAGAAGACCCAGCCAATCAGCTGGAGTTTGGGACCCAGAGAATAGATGGGGGCGGGGCCAGTCAGAGGTGGTATTTTCCGGTTCTCTGAACTACTCAAAATTTCCGCTACCAATTCTCCAGAACTGGTCAGAACCTGCTGAATACCACCTCCAGTTGCAAGGTTTCAGCCCCTAGCCCACGCTTTGCTTTGCAGAGCTCAATACTTTTCTCCACTGCTATTTAACATCTACATAAAGCTATCGGGTGAGGTTATCCATTGCCATAAGGGTGAGGTGTTATCAGTATGCTGATGATATCCAGTTTTACAAAGGCAGATCAAGCATTGCTCCTAAGGTCCTGTCCCAGTGCCATCTTTGGTTCTGGAAGGAGTAGCACTCAAGAGATCAGATGGTATCCATGGCCAGGAAGGCCTTTGTGTAACTAGTACATGATACTGTCCTTGAAGAGATTCTGGAAAGTGCAACCAGTACAAAATGCAGTGGTGTGCATTTTGTGGTTCCTTGTGTTCTACATTTTCCCATTTGAGAAAAAGGCTGGGTGCTGCCAAATGTTCAGATACATCACTGGGAGATTAGAAATTTGTGAGTGCGATCTGGGATTGTCTGAGTGCAATCCACTTATTTAATGAGAGACAGACAGACAGACAGACAGACAGACACAGACAGACAGACAGACAGACAGACAGACAGACAGATGATAGAGATAGATGTCAACTCTGAAGTGAATCTTGTGCTGCCTCATAATTGCCACGAAGCCTGACAGAGGGAAGGGAGAGGGGAAGTAGATAACCCAGCTAACAGTCAAAATAAAAAAGTTTGTGGGAACCAAGGCCTTTGTAACAGGTGGCTATTGAAGGAGGAGAGGAGTGACCAAGCAGCCTGCCAGCTATATTCATTGGACAATGTGACTGGTGACATCTGGGAGCGGGGGGAGGAGGGATTTTTGCTCTTTTAATTGGGTGAAAACTGCAGGAACTTTTAGAGTTGGTTTTCACTGTCTGTGGTGATACGATGTCTTCAATAAATATATTCTTTGAGGAATCCACCTGCCTCGGAGTTCCTTTCATTCTCCTGCCCTCAATTTCTATTCAGGAGGGCTCCCTAATTCTTGAGACTTTATTTTGGAGGCATGAACATGCACCCAGTTTCACAATTTGAAGGATTTCTGTCTGCATCCCAGTGGATTCCACTCTGAGAAAGTGAGCAGAGGAAGGGTGTATCATTCATAGGATGTGAAATATGGTCATCAGCGATATATCCTACCTCCCATAAGTTTACATTGCATGATATCAACCACTTCTTCTAATAATACTCCTCAGTAACTTATGAATTCACAGCAATGCAACAGCTAAATACATAAAACCCAAGTCTCCAGTTTCATCATTACCCCACTACATGGCAGCAGAGTATCACATAAAATCAACCACAATTAATTTATTAATTTACAAAAATATTCCTATATTTGAGCATTTCTTCATACTATATACATGTGTGTGTGTGTGTGTGTGTGAGAGAGAGAGTTGAAGTTCAAATATTTTATGTTCCAAGGTGTGTGTTTACATAAAATGTGCATTCAGCCTTTCCTTTGACATATTTTTTACATAAATGTTAAGTATGCACACAGTTCATCTAGAGAGAAAGATATGCTGGATCATTTTCCTTTTCTTTAGTTGTATTTTATTTATATTTATGTATGTATTAAATAAATATTATTTATTGTATTGTATACATTACAAAAGGTGGGATAAAAATCTAATGATAATAATTTTGATTGTTATATTATACAAACAGAAAAATGTGTTCAGGCTACAAGATGTGATTATTTATTCATTCAGTTCTGGAAAACTTCCTAATGGTCCAAGCTGTTTACAGCAGACTAAAAACAGAGTGGGAGAAAACACTAATGGAGGATTTTTAGGAGGAAAAAAAATCAAGTGGTGGATTTCCCTCTTGGCAAGAAGTTGGTCTAGAAGCTCTTTGAAGTCCCTTCAGACTGTAAAATGCAAATGAATTAAGATAGAGTTGTGGTGGTGCAGTGGTTAGAAAGAATGCAGTACTGCACCTGCAGGCTAACTCACTGCTCACTCCAGGAGTTCGATTCTGAGCAGCTCAAAGGTTGGCTCAGCCTTCCATCCTTCCAAGGTGGGTAAAATGAGGACCCAGCTTGTTGGGGGCAATAGGCTGACTCTGTAAACCGCTTAGAGAGGGCTGAAAAGCACTGTGAAGTGGTATATAAGTGCTTTGCTTTATTCAAAACAACTTATGTTCAAAATAACAAGAGGTGAAGATTGTTGAAATCTTGAAATCCAGAGAGATGTTTCCCATAGATTTTGTGTACAGCAACGTGTGGCCTTTACTCTCTCATGTGTTAGCAACTACTTTATACACTGGAGGAGCAGTGGAAGTCAGACTGCATTTTGGCAACATAGCTGATTAGCTCTGACTCTTCTC
Source organism: Notechis scutatus (assembly GCF_049901735.1). Classification (NCBI taxonomy): domain Eukaryota; kingdom Metazoa; phylum Chordata; class Lepidosauria; order Squamata; family Elapidae; genus Notechis; species Notechis scutatus. The sequence continues at coordinate 179,486,575 of NC_142009.1, forward strand.
AAACTATTTCCATTCAATCTGGTTCTTACAAGGACTTTCTAATGTTAAGAATTCATGCCTCAAATCCAAACACAATTCTATTCCTCCAAAGTTACCTTCTATTCATCTTTTTGTATCTAAAAGATACAGATCTTATTGGAAAACATTATTACAACACACAGATTCTGGATAAACAACATTTTTAAAAAAATGTTTTGAATAAACATTATTTTTGAGAAAAGTACTTGAAAAGCCAACATATGAGAAAACAATAGGTTTGGGCTTGTTCTGTTCCCACAGGGCTCTTTAAGCTTTCAAGGTTGCAATTATTTTCCTATTTATCTGGGAATCAACCCTACATACTGTAGGAGTTCATTTTGAATAAATAGGCTTAGCCAATTCATCAGTGCAGGGGGATTAAAACCTAGATTGGCTGCTGCTTTCCACACCTTGTCAAGAAAAGATATCACCAAGCAAACTGTCGGGCAGATTTTGAGGTAACCTTGGATAGAATTCTCCAGTTCATTCTCTGAGGCCTGTATTTTTGCAAAGCATCTGTGTAGAAATGGAACCCAGCTCGTTGTGGATATAGGATAACAAAAGAACTAGAAGGCACAAATCAAATGTTTGGTCCTTCTTCCAGTCCCATCTGAAATGTCCCTAGAGGGACACAGCTTGAAAGAGATTGCATTCAAATGTAAGTGGTCAGTAGGAGCAAATCCTTGACCCCATTAACTCCAATATTTTTAACACGACATTGCCTATACCAAACGAATTTGTGTTGGGATCAGACAGAAAAACATCACTTTATCCCCACAGTAATTAAATACAACTTTTTGTTGCCTTCTCAATGGATTGGGTATGAGAAGGGAGCAATATCATGAGAGCATGTCTCTTAAACAGTCATGGAGGCAGCTTCATACATGTTAGTGAGAACATGACTGCGACAAGAACAAAATGAATGTCCTTTTTTGTTTCTACTCTTAATATCCTTTGTGATCAGTGTAATTAAAGGCGCAAAGAGTGGATGCTTTGGAATTGTATCACCAACACAAAATGCAACAACCATAGACAAGTATGACTGAATTAAGATTTCAATTTTCCAGGACAAAACAAAGTGTCCATGGCAGATATGCCTAGCACTATGCTTTCCTTGTTCCTGTCTATAAAAGGATAGGAGCTGACAACCTATCCTACTGATACATCCAACTCACACTGAGATGTCATTCTGTAATATCTTAATTAACAATAGCAGATGTCAGTAGATGTAGAAATGTTCCAGTTTCCACCAAAGTTATCTCTGGGAATCAAGTCAAAAGCCACAAAGAGAGCTTTAATCTGGTGACGAATAACACACTTATTTGACACGGATTTCTATTTTTCTATACTGTACCCTGCTTGCTTATCTGACACTGTCACTTTCGCAGTGAAAGGGGCAGCGTATAAATTTAATTAATAGCAAAACTATATTTGTCTGTTCTTTCTACTTTCAGTAAAGATTCTGCACATCTAATTTGGTAACCAACTCATCAAACCTTCACTGTCCACAGGGGGGCAATGGAGAACAAATAACAATATGTGCAATGCAAATTCCATCTCTTTTCTGTTTGTTTAAGCTGTCATGCAAAGTTTAAAAGATGGTATTTGTATCATGATATCACGATGCAGGTTTCATCACTTTAACCAAATTTAACTTGCTGCATATGCCTCTGTTTTAGGCAATAATTGACCAGATGAGTTCTGTTTCTTTTCTTACAGAAAGGCACAATATTTCCTATTTCTGGGAACCTGTAATATATGATTTTCCATAAATAAGAATCAGAATGCTAGTAGAAATGCACCACAAATCAAAATTTATTTTTAAACTCCCTACAAGAATAGTCACATAGGGAATTTTTTATTGATTTAGTAACAATAATTTAGCAAGTTAAAAAAGAGCCACTTTGGTTTATTGATTAAGGCCTGAGAAGATCATGAGTCTTGCCTTAAGCATGAAAGCCAGCTGAGTAACTGGGCCAGTCACTTGCTCTCAGTCTAACTCACAGAGTTGTTGTGGGGAAAATAAAATGAGAGGGAGTAGTACATATATTTACCACCTTGAGTTATTTCTAAAATAATAAAGGCAGGATTAAAAAAAATCTAATAATAAATAATTAAAAAATAAAAAAAATTTAGGAGGAAACAGCGAGCTAATCCAGAACATGGTCTGGCTTTATACTTCAGCTCAGCAAAGCAGTGGAATCTTCATCAAAATACTTTAATAACACATCTCTCATAGAAACACAACTCTTATTTCTTCTTACTTAGCTATCTAATTGTACACAAAATCTGAATTTTCTAAAACTTTCAAAGATTTTGTAAATGCCGTAATAGTAAGATAAATAGTTAAATAGTAAAAGCAAGCTATAATGTTCCCATCTGTGGTTCACCAGTGCCACACACTGGAATACTCTGGATATTGCAGCACCTTCAGCAAAAAATTAGATCAAAAGAATACTGGTAGCACTTTCTGAGACTAACCCAAAGACTAGTGTTTTTTAGTTTGAAAAGGTGCTGCTAGCCGCCTTCTGATTTATTGCTGCTGACTGTAATCTTTAAGAACAGAGGGATTGGTGAAGAGCAAACCTAATATAACACAGAATACAGATATGCCTCTTACCATTCCCTATTCCTTTTAAACTGCATTCCTTGTAACTACCCTTTTCTCAATAAATACAACATACAATTTCTTTGCATTTTCAGAAACTATAGTTAATATATTTTTTACCTTTAAAGATTGAAGTCATCTAAAATTATTATAATATGAACAATTTCTAAGTAATATTGTGTAAATGCCACTACATCTTGCATTATTTGCATCTTATAGTATATTAAAATAATCAATTTGGAAAAATCATTTATCAATTTTATAATCAAACTGGGAAAAAATGGTTGACTTAATCTCATTAAAATTTCTAATATATTCAATGCCTCTGGAATTGCAAAGATCTTGAGGGCACTGGGACTAAGCCATTTATGTAAAAATTATTTTAATATATGCATTGTCACTCAATCTTTGTAACTAATTTGCATTCTTTGGACCAAATCTCCAAAGCTTTCACGGTACCATTACTTAATGCTTAATAAAGGATCTTTTTTTTTTTTCAAAAACGTGTCATAATAAAAAATAGATTTTACTTTCCTACCCTATAAAAGACTAAAATATGATTAGCTACCTTCGAAATTTGTTATATGCCACGCAGAATCACTTTTTGTGAGATGGACAGACATATAAATGTGACACAAATAAATAATGTAACTGAAATGAGGGAATTTTACCATTATCCCATCTGGTCCAGAAGCTTTCCTGGTTTTCATCATGTCAGCAGATCCATGGATTGCTTGTGGTGATTAGGAGGACTTTGTGAGAAGATGAGTTGTTAAGCAATGGAACAGTCTGCTTTGGAATAGCGATGATCTTCTCTTTTCTGAATGTTTTCAAAAGACAGTTGCATAGACCCCTGATAGCAAATGGTTCAATAGATTTCTGTACAGTGAATGGTTTAATCCAGGGCTGTTGAAACTCATGGCCCTTGGGCTGGATGCGTCACGCACTGGCCATGCCCACGCCCAGTTTAGCAAAGGGGAGGGGAAGTCACGATACATCACGTGACAATGCAAGTGACACCCCTAGTTTAAACTATATGTCATTTAATGTACCTTTCCATACATTCTACTATTCTATAGGGACTTATTGATTAAATACTGGAAGTAACCTGTGGGAAATCTACTAAAAGTGTACATAAGAAATACCATAGGTAATATACAGCTACCATAACTAACCATATCCCCATTAATTTGTCTTATGCACTTTTAAAGACCTCCCAATGGGGGTCTTTATCAATTTAACAAAATGGTAAATAAAAAGGCAATACTAGCACAGGTAATCCTTGACTTAGGACCATTTGTTCAGAGACCTTTGAAATGATGACAGTGCTGAACAAAGGGACCCAAACCCAAAGTTATGGTTGCTGCCATTAAAAAAGCCAAAGCATTTTTTTTTTTTTTGCAGTGCAAAGTCAGCCCTATACAGCCCAGGCACATACTGAAAAGGGGGTGTTTTAGTGTGTTCCAAATAAGGGAAGGGCTACTTTATGAGGGTTTTTCCCATCTATTTCATAGCACTAAGCCAGCCACAGGAGTGTGGTGCAAAGAGGCCTTTTGGCATGACTTCAGTCCCTTTAAGCCATTTTGTGTTTTTTCCCTTCCTCCCTCCTCCTCTTTTTGCCATGCAAAACCATATGCCCCAACGGCAAGGCTGAGCACACCTTGTCAGCAGCAAAGATGGTGGCAAAGGTCAGTTGGGGTGGCAAAGAACAGGGTGGCAAGGATTCTCAAGTGGAGTGAGTGAGCTGGGAGAGCTGTAAAGCTATGTGGTTCTAGGATTGATTGCTGTCCCACAAAGCAGGGTGCAGGGAAGCCAAAAAAGGAGAGATGGGGGAGGCAATCCCTTCCTTATTGTAGGTCAGGGCTGAGAGAGACCAAGCTTGGAATGACTTGGCTTAGTAGTGGTGGTGGTTGTGTGTGTGTGTGTGTGTGTGTGTGTGTTTGTGTATGTGTCCTTGGCTAGTGACCAGTAAAATTCATTTAACAACGGTAATGGGCATTGTGGTGTCTAATTGATGCGATCACATGATGTTTCACTTGATATCACTTAGTAGCCAAAATTTCACTTCCAGTTGTAGTTGTGACTTGAGAACTATCCGTATACACAAATCCCCTCCAGTCAGTGCATACAGTGGGAGGTTGATGAAAGAAGGTACTTTTTCACTAACAGAGGATTAAACTATGGGACTCATTGATAAAAAGGTGCAGAAATGGCCACCAAGTAAAGATGTTCTTGACTATAACTCAACTTGTCACTCAGGTTTGTCACTTCCTTCTTCACGAAGGCTTTTAGACTTCTCAGCTGAATGCAGAGGCTGGGATTCCTTGCAGTTTTCTCATCCAAGTATTTAATGGAACAAGGGCAATTGGATATTGCACCTTTATAAAGACACAAACACACACACATATAGTGGCTTGCCATTGCCTTCTTCTTTGGCTGAAAGAGTGACTGGCCCAAGGTCTGGGCTTTATGCCTAAAGCAGGATTAGTGAGCACAGACTCCCAGTTTCTAGCCTGATGCCTTAATACCCACACCAAACAGGCTGTCTTGTGTTTAGAGGTCCTTTAATAGCACCCTTGAGGAACTAAATCTGGGATTGTGCACATTAAATTTATACTAAATTGTGAAAGTGGGGCTTTACTCCACAGGAGATTCATGCTGGAGTCAGCATCAGAAGATTTTGCTTTGCAGGTATCACACAAAAGATTCTATCCAAATTTTTGACCAGATTCACACACCAAGCTCAGATTTGGCTTATTTCATCATGATTTTTGTAAATAAATCACAATTGGCTAAATTCACTTTCATTTCTAAACTGAACACACATGATTTTTAATGTAATCTATGAACTCTATTACTCATATCTGGGTTTCCAATGGTGTGATTGCTCAATTAATGTAATATGAGCGGCTATGCCCCTGTGATAGAGCTGTGGTTGAAACTGTGGAGCGTGTCCTTTTATATTGCCCTATGTATAACGCAGGCAGATCTAAGTTACTGTCTCTCCTTGAAACAGACCCTTCTAGACCCAATGTTAGCTGTAACCATCAGAGGAGAACGCTGTAATTCCCCTTAGTCAAGTTTTTGACTAACCAATTTTTTTGGTTAGTTTTTGGTGACCAATTGTTCATGATTAATTTTCCCATGTTCTTCTTTTGTTGTACTTGTGTTTTGGTCTGTGACTGCAAATAAATTATTATTATTATTATTATTATTATTATTATTATTATTATTATTATTATTATTATTATTATTATTATACAGTTAATGTAATATGATTGTAATACAAACTACTGATCTGATATCCAAGGTGTTTTCATTATTGTAGTGAGTATCACCCTGATGTGTGCATCCGTTTCTCATGAATAGCTGACAGGGGAATCAGTCAAAATGATTGATACGACTTGACACGATGGAATTCATACATTGTTTATAAGATTAAAATCTTCAATGATTAATGAAGGAACCCAGTGGGGTTATCACTGTGTGTCTGTCATTTAAAAAATGATTAGATTTTTTTTTCCTCTTCAGGATTTCAAATAGAAACTGGTTGAAGAATCAAGATTTCCATATATTATTTGCAGGTTATTTTCTCTGTGTGGTTTTTCTCATTCCAGTCCAGTAGGCAGTATAAATCAGGCAAATAAGGTATATTGGTTAGTAGGAGTGGGAAGATCAGCTATTCCTCCTCCTCCCACATACCAAATGATGTTTTTAAGTTCAGTTATTCCAGTGCATGTAGATAATTGCTAACTAAACGAATGGAATGTTGTAAAGAAATGCTAAGGACTCCCTCAAGTTCAACTTTTGATGACTGCATCCACACTGTTTTTAAGCAGTGTTACAGAATTAGTTCGCCATTCTAAGAAAGAGTGTTCCCTAATGTTAGGTATCTCCCCTGTCTAATGAGAAATGCAATACCTTTTAGAAGTACTTTGTGCTGTATCCAAGAGTTCAGAACTCCAGGAGTTTCCCATCAACTCACACTGTCCATCCATAGAGGACTTTTGTCACCTTTCATATGTCGAGAATGAAAATCAATTACTGCAGATGAAATACAAATGACAGTGTCTAGACAAAAAAGCTCCTAAAAACAGAGGCATACCAGCTCAGTTGGATATGTGTATACTAAGAGCCACTCCATGCAGAGTTTACATAGTTACCTGAAGGAAGAGCAATGGGACATATCCCACTCACACACATGTAACTGTGGTTTAGTGGGTTTATTAATATTCCCCAGCCACAAGCAGACCAATGCTAGACCACAGAGCAACGGCCAACGAGTCCACAAGGCATTTAAAGTTTCCCAATCAAAATAAACCCACCAGGCAAAAATTATTTTATTTTATTTATTTGGTTTGTCAATTGCTTACAAGGTAATAGGTATAAGTAAAAACATAGTTATGAATACATGGATACATATAAAGGAAAATAAAAAATAAAAAAACAATAGGACAGGGACGGTAGGCACGTTGGTGCGCTTATGCATGCCCCCTTAAATTAAATCCACAATACAAGAGGATTCACGGAGAAAGAAAAGTTCAGAGTTCACAAGGCACGATCCAAGTTAAGGCATAGTGTCAATCCAAAGCAAGACAGGAAATCCCAGTGACCAGAAAACACACAGCTAGGAAATGAACACCTTGTTCCCAGCATCACTTCCATCTGTCTGCTGTGCTAAATAGCCAGCTTCTAGTTCAGCCCATCAAAAAGGGCAAGGCTTTTTTCCCCTTGAGTAATCTGGATGACCTTGGCTGCTTCTGCCTTTTCTCTGCCCTACGTGTTCTTGGATTAGGTGCAGAAGGGGGTTCCTCTTCCTCATCACTGTCTGGCTGCAGCTGCATGCTTTCTCCACCTGAAGTCTCAGGATTGTCCTACTGCAGCTATGCTTCAGCCAAATCCCTCTCAGATGGCTGCTTGAAGCCATTGACCGACTTCCCTCCAGACATGCTTGGAACTGATTCATCCTCCTCCAAGGTGATGTCTAGGGAGGTATCTGACGAAACATCCAGGGGAGTCATTGCAATGTCTGACATCAAGGTAGAGCTCCTCCATGCTTTGTTGGCAAATTCCAGTAACCCTTTCAACAATGGCTGCTCATCTTGAAAATACATTTTAGGGTTTTCATAGAATCTTGAGTGGGAAGGGGCCACAAGTGCAGGGATCCAAGTCAGGGAATTCTAGAGAGATGGGTGCTCAGCCTCTGTTGAAGCACATCTAATGCATACATTTACTTCCATGGAGTAATGGGTCATAAGTTCCATTGTCAAATTGCTTTAGGAAAGCTTTTTCCTCCTATTTTATTGGAATCTGCCTTCTTATACCATAAGAGAGCTCTTCTAAATAACATATCTTGATTTTTGTCCACGTGACAACCCTTCATCTATTTGAAGAGTGTTATTCTAATGAATCTCTCAGTCATCTTTTTCCAAGGCTAAATATAACCAGCTCCTTCAATCATTTTTCAGAATATTTAGTTTCCTGATCTCCCAGTTATTTCAGTTGCCCTTTCTGAATTTGTTCCAGGTTCTTAGAATTATTCCCAAAGAGTTAAGTGCAGAAGATGTAAATCTAAGGAGGGATCTGATCAAAGCAGAATAAAGTGGAGTGATTACTCCTCACATTTTGGAAATGACCTTCTAACATAATGAAAGGTCCTCACATTATAACTATAAAAGCCCATTATCAGATCTAAGCTGAAAAAAAAATGTACATCATTTAGAGGGCCGTAAAGAGATACAGAGCTCTCTCTTGGTTGCCATCTTGTATCCTCTAGGTGTTTACTGCCCAGATCGGATAGTCCTGGCGAAAGAGGCTATGTGACATTTTGAGGCTATGTGACATTTTGACTTCAAAAGTCTGTATAGTGGGATGGCATAACTAAATAACGAACTCCTTCACTGATATAACAAAATTTCCACTACCATAGTAGATTGACATGACAATAATAATGAGTTTATCGAGTAAACCACAATCATCAGGCAGATGAACAGTCTGTCAGTTTCAGTCAAGCAGTTGACTAATCTGTACCCCACCATGCAATATTTCTCAGTCATCTTCCCCAGATAGCTGAAACAATTTTCTTTCAGCTTGGACATGGCAAAACATATCTTTAGAGAAGTAATACCATAGCAGACCTCCACTTTGCTTGAACCATTTTCATCTGCAGGAACTCTCCCCTCCTCCTGCCTTTCAGGTACCTGAACTCAGAGCTCTCGAGCAAATTTCATAGGCAATCTCTGGATCAAGGAATCTTAAATCCCTTTAGCCAATTTCTAAGTCGTTTCACAATTCTTGGGGGAAAAAATGTCTAGCTTGCTTATAATAAAAATGTTATTAAAGACTTTGACTAATATTTCCCTATTTTTCTAAACATATGTTTATCCTTTGGCACTGGACTCAGATAAATCATAATTCTCTAGTCTCACGTCAACAGTACATATAGGCTCTACACCAGGGGTCACCAACCTTTTGGACCTCAGGGACCACCAAACTCATAATTTTAAATCCCGTGCACCACTAATATGAATTTTGACTGACGGTGGCTTGCTGACATTGGTGGGAGAGAGAGAGAGAGAGAGAGAGAGAGAGAGAGAGAGAGAGATCCGATCTAACCTTAGAGGGCTGGTGGTGATGTTCTCTCTCTCTTTCTGTCTCTCTCTCTCTCGCACACACATACACACACACACACACACACACACACAGAGGTCCCTCATACACCCCCACCCCCTCCAAGGCAGCCACATTCCTAACCTGCTTTCCAGCTCCGTTCTCAGGGGAGGAGAGAGAGACTTTTGGCTTCATGCAAGGAAAGCAGCAGAAGCAGCAGAAATCGTCCTTTCTCTCCCCCCAAACTCCGCCAGAAATTAGTCTTTGCTGGTGCAGCCTCTTGGAGCAGGATGCCTTGCAGGGTCCCAAAGACTCATTTTTGGTGGAGTTTGGGGGAAGAGAAAGAAAGACTTTTGCTGCTTTCCTTGCATGCAGCTAAAAGCAGAAGAAAGAAGCAGAAAGCAGCAGCCTGGTGGCCAGGCAAGGCGCATGGGGCAAGTTCCCCCCCTCCCCTCACTACCTCATGTTGTTCGCAATGCAAGCGATGCAAGCCTTGTGTTCCCACGGGCCATATGGGCGGCTCAGCCTTGTGTTCCTGCACAGCCTGCATTAATTGCTTTGGGGGAGTGCTTTGGGGGTGACATTTCTCTGTGGACCACCAATATTTTCTTACGGAGCACCAGTGGTCCCCAGCCCACCAGTTGGCAACCACTGCTCTACACTACAACCTACAACTTGTGTTGTAGCTGTTGGGAAAAAGTGCCTGGCTGGAAAACTATAGGGTCATGCCATCATCACAGGTTTCAATGGAAATACATGCAGGAAGATCAAAGTCTTAATATCCAGGCCGTATTCCCCTTACAGTAGTAGCAATCTGTGCCAATGTTCGGAGGAGGAACGGGGAGAGAAGACAGCAATGATTTTATTCTCTTTCTGCATGGAGCATGATGATTTTTGTTATTCTAGGGGCTTCTGCAGCTCAGGGGTGGAGCACTCACTGAATATTGATTTTTGTCAGCTGGAGGTAACAATGATTGATTTGTGAGGTCTCTTCCTGTTCTCAGGATTCCAAAGAGGCAAGAATTGAATGAGCATGTAGCAACTTCAAATGCTTCAGAAGGGCTGAGACATGGAAACGATGCCGTGTGGATAGGTCCCAAGGTCTCCTGCTGAGAATCCACAGAGCAAATCATGGTGAGCAACTTGGCTTGCATTACCCTTGCTCAACACTGCAGATGGTCACAGTAGGAGCGAGCAAGGCTATGGATAGATGTGTGATTTGCCACCTCTCCAGTCTGTTGCCTTGTAAGTTTTGCATTGTCTTGTAGCATCCTACTCTGAGAACACAACAGTGTTAACAAAGAGCTGAAAATAATTTCATTAAAAAAAAAAACCTTGAGCAAGGCTTAGAATCAATCCACTGAAAGAACAGGATCTAAAGCTTTTAACAGAGATGGTGGAGATAGTCCCCTGCCACAGTCAAAATAATATTGTCACAGAAAGAATACATCCCAGATCAACCCAAGAAAAGTAAGCTCCTTTATTTTAAGCTGTACACACAGTGTACCCATTTAAGTGCACATACATAGCTAGCCAGCAATAGGAAAGCACCAAATGCTGCAAAGATGGGTCCCGAAGAAGGATGATGATTCAGTATGACCAGGCAGCGGTGCTAGCTGTGAGAAGGACTTGCTGCACACCAGTGAAAGTGGGTGGTTATTATGACTGAGTATCACCAGAGAACAGCAAATTAGATTTACATTCAGAGCAAAGCAGAGGAGGAAGAAATGGGATGTTATTCAGCAGCTGTGGATCACTTTAAAAATTATTGCTTGAATTATTTGAATAAATGTGATATTTTTCTGTTTAAAATATAGCTTCGATCATTGCTGCTGTCACTGTTATTATTATTTATTTTCTGTTTCAATTATTATCTATTTTGAGCAGGTCTGCATCTTTTCCAAGCACTGCTAATTTTAAATATTTAATGCTGACCTTGGGGAGGCTTTATGAAAGGTTTATTAGGGTGATTCACTCCAATTCTTCAATATTCATCCTCAGTTTCTAGTCTCTGAATCTCAGGACAAGGAAAATGGGACTTTAGTCACTTCTTGATGACTAATTTAAATCCCAATAGTTCCTACTCCAAGTATGATTAAGTCTCAAGCCCACCTCTTCCCTCTTTAGTTACATGCACTTATAAAAATATCTATGCAAAACTGAAACTGCTGTAAACATTCCCCTATAAATATAAATATAAATAAACAGCCTAGTATTTTAAATAATGCAACAACTGAGGTTTATTTTGAGTAACATGTTAGCAAATTCCTCTTTTTTATTAAGGCAGGCAACCTTTTGGATCCCTGCTGGTGCCATATGGAGGCCTTCCTTTTTGTGTGGTGCATATATCTCCCTGCATCTCAGCAACTCTGCTCAAGAGTAGGAGAGAAGTAAAATAGTGAAACCCCTCCCCTTTTTGTTCTCTTCCTAAAGAATGCTACTTGCCTATGACCATTAGCGGTTACCCATTAACCATCAGCTTCATCAACCCATTAGCCACAGCTAAGCAAATTGAAATTTGTAACCAAAATTTAAAAATGAACAGAGGACAAAGGTTAGAAATTAGTCAAAACCACTTAAAATGAAAAGAAAAAAGAGATCCCTTTGGAAATAGTTAAGACAACAAGTTGTTAAGAGATATGAGACATGTAATAGATGTGCCATCAGAGACAAAGAGAAGCTGGGTTAGAAGCTAAGGACACTTCAATCCCATTGGCAGCTACTGAATTTGCAAGTCAACGATCAAGTCTTTTTAGGGATTAAAAAGGGCCCTAGGGAATACTTACACATTAAGACATGTAGAGTCCAGGCTTGGTGGCATCCCTTCTTCTAGCTAGGACTTGACCAACTTAGTTGAGTAGGATTTTGGATATGTGCGGAACATGAATGAGAAAGGAATGAGTTAATAAGCAATTATATACTTTAAATCAAGAAAGCTACATTTTGGCTTTAGATTGGCGGGTTCTTGGGTATCCTAAGGAACCTTAATTCCCCAGGTGTTCTCCCTGTTTTTCCCCCCAAGATCAACCAGGGCTGTGTGTTCTACACGTAATTGTTTGAACCATCCAGGTGGAAAGCAAGGGTGTAGGGGTGAGAGTTAGGGATCCATGTGCCTCAACAGGCTGGAGTGAGTGAATATAAGCTGAGCCTGGGCACTTTTTAATACCTGCAGCTGACTACTGATAGGATAATTATTGGGGAAAAACAGATAAGGTACAGCAACTTTAGAAAGATGACCAGAGTTTCAGGGAGGTTATGATTTGGACATCTTTATTGTGTATCTTTGTACCAAATAATAATGGGCAACATTGCAAAGGACACGGCTGCTTCAAGATGAGATGTCAAGAGATATAGTTGATTTGCTTCATACATGGACATTTAACAGGACTCTGGGCTCAGTTTAGCTGAAAGCCTGGATTTCCGCCAACTTTTTCCTCATGAGAAAAAATCCAGTAAGAAGAGAAAGATTGACTAGCTCCCCAGTGTTTTGATTTAAAGCACTAGGGACTATCTGCAAGAACCCAGGTCTTCAGCAAATGTAATAAAAAAGGAACATCGTCTTATTTTTTGCTGGGTGTCCTTTTCTTTCTTTCCACTTTTCCCAGCATTAGATCCTTCTCCAAAAAAACCACCAGATCTTCACATAATGTATCCAAAGTAGGATAATTTGAGTATGATCATTTGTGCCTCGAGTGACAACTCAGGGTTGATTTAAAGATCCATTGGTTTGTTTTCTTGTATTGTCAGTTTTCTTCAACCCCAAATTCCAAAAGTTGCAATACTTTTTCTATGCTGCTTCTTTTAAAGTTCAGTTTTCTCTTCCACAGAGTTCATAAAGGAATATCAATGCCAATGGTGGGATCCAAATTTTTTTACTACTGGTTCTGTGGGCATGGCTTGGTGGGCATGGCAGGGGAAGGATACTGTAAAATTTCCAGTCAGAGGTGGCATTTGCCGGTTCTCCGAACTACTCAAAATTTCCTCTACTGGTTCTCCAGAACTGGTCAGAACCTGCTGAATACCACCTCTGATCAATGCCTGCACTATTTTGATCTTTATAGGTATATAGAAATGGCATCTGAATACCTTTTCTAAGGCCTTCATGGCTACTTCTACCCAGTGCTAATTTGTGGAGTATATTTAAGCTGCTTGTTCCTTTACTACTGATTGTTGATCCTGAATGTTAGATAGATATTTCTATGTTTGTTGATTTTAAGGTTGGTTACTGTACCTGTTTCCATTTGTTTGGACTTCTTTATGTTTAATTTTAGTCCCATTTTCTCACTCTGCTGTTTGAATTTTATTACTAGATGCTTTCTATTTTTTTTTACTATTAGGGTTGCATTACCAGCATAGCACAGCGTAAGTAATTAATATTTCCTCCTCCAATTTTAAAGATTCTTCTCCCAATCACACTTCCTTTAATATATCTTGAGCATATAGATTGAATAAATAAGGGGAGAATATAGAGCCTTATCTCATTTTTTTTGCCATCCTGCAACCGCCTCCCCCCGCCCTTCATCATATTCTGTCAGTATTATGGCTTCCTGTATAAAGGTTTCTCATGAGAACAATGAGATATTCTGTAATTTGCATTCTTTGAAATATTCCATAGTTTGAAATGCATTTACACAATTCATGGCCAGTGTTAGGGATATACACCCTAGCAGAACGTGCAACGGTAGTCAGTCAGGCAGGCAGATATGTGAGATAAACGTTGTTGTAGTTTACACTCAGTAAAACAGATACACAGTGCTAGTTAAAAAGTGTATTCCAGTAAGATTGTTAGCATAGTCAAACAGTCCATATATCATACACTAAGTTCAGTCTGTCCGGGGATTATCCATTAGCAAAGTCCAGTGTCAAAAAGAGGTCAGTAAACTTACAAATAATCAGTCCAGTAATATATCTCTTTTTGCAGTAGAGATATGAAGAAAATCAAACCTCTTTTCTTCGTTCAGCAAAAGCAGGGAAAACACGCAGTTATCACCATCAATCCATCATTGTCAGCAATCCAGTAAAAGCCAGCAAACAGTGAGCTCTCTTGCTCCCTCTTATGGTGATTTTACAACCGCACCCAAAACACATGGTCTGCATTTAAAGTGATACACACAATCATAGTCTATATATATTATTTTACCCAAACTAAGTTAGGTAACCATGTTATCCCTAACATTCTCCCCTTTTGGGTAATATAATATATATATATATATATATATATATATATATATATATATATATATATATATATATATATATATATATATATATATATATTTATTTACAACTTTAACCCATAGTTTTCACAACTTTCCTTGTGCTTTACTGCACCTTGGGCTTTTGTAAACTAATCAGCAAAATTTTCTTCAGTTATGCAATATTCCAGACTTATTAAACAATTTTTTTACAGATTGCCTTACATTCAAATATCTAAGATCAGTATGCTTAGATCTCGTTTTTACAGCAATATTTGTAGCCAACCGTATGGCTGCTTGATTGTCCTCATACACTACAATGGCATCATTAACAGTTATTCCCATATCTAATAACAACTGTTTATACAGAATTAAATCAGTACATAATAAAGATAGACATGAAAATTCTGCTTCCATTGTGGACATACTTATGTGTTGTTGTCTAATTGACCTCCAACCAATCAGTGCTTTACCTAATAGTATAGCCATATCTGAAGTTGATTTCCTAGTATTTATGTCTGTTGCAAAACTTGCATCAGCATATGCACTTAAAATCAGATCATCTTTTGGCTCCAAATACAATGCATAGTGCATTGTCTTTTTAAGATACCTTAATATACGCTTTAGCGCTTGCCAGTGACGTTCAGTGGGTTCAGCGTTGAATCGTGCCAATTGATTAACGCCATATGCAATGTCTGGCCTTGACCAATTGCTAATATACGATAAACTACCAATTAATGACTGATAAATAGTCTTATCGAATTTTGAACTTTGAGCATCAGTGTGGCCAAATTCCTGACTCATTGGAGGTTTAGCCGGTTTACAAAGTTCCATTTTATACGTTTTTAGCAATTGGTAAATTTTATCTTCTTGAGATATCTTAAAGCCACTCTTGGTTTTGTTTATTGTCAATCCTAAATACTGTCTTATTTCTCCTAATTGCTTTAATTTTATCCTCTTACTTAATAATGATATTATTTCAGTAGCTTCATTATTAGTTTTTGTAATTAAAGCAATATCATCTGTAAACAACAATAATAATGATACCGTTCCATTTGTCTCTTTCTTAAATAAACATGGATCAGCTAAACCTGCTTTAAACCCTATATTGTTTAACTCCTTAACAATATATTGGTTCCATTCATAACCAGATTGCTTTAATCCATAGAGACTCTTTTTAAGTTTCCAACAGTCATTATTATTTTTATCATCCTTAAGTCCTACTGGTTTCCTTAAATATATAGTGTGCTGTAATGGTGCATGCAGATAGGCAGTTTCTACATCTAAATGATTTATAATATAATTCTTCTTAGCTGCCCACACTAAAGCTGCTCTCAAGGTTGTTGCCTTTAAATTCGGTGCAAATACTTCATCATAATCATATGCAGTTTGATTAAATCCTTGAGCTATCAACCTAGCCTTATGGGTAACAGTCCCATTTTTACCAGTTTTTAATTTAAATATCCATTTGCACCCAATGGACTTTTCACCTGGAGGTAATTTGGCATTTTCATAAACTTTCATTTCCTTTAATGAATTTAGTTCTTTCTCCATTGCCTTATGCCAATTTTTCTGTTCCTTTACAGGATACATCCTAAGTTCTTCAACAGTAGTTGGAACTTTACTAACTTGGCAAACTACACTTGCTTGATACCTGTCAGGTGGTCTGGTTACATGTGTAGAACGTCTAGGTATTACAGGGCTTACAGGTGGACTTTCATGTACTACCTGTTCCTGGTTATCTATTTCTTCCTGTTCACCTATTTCTTTCTCTTCTGGTCCTATATGCTCTTCCTGTACTTCCTCTTCTTATTACTGATTTGTTCTTTTGGTCTTTTGTAGGTTTCTATAATTACTTCCTTACTTGAATCTTGCTCCAGTTTTTCCCATCCTACATGTTCAAGGAATTGTGCACTAGCACTACAGTAAACTCTAGATGTACCTTTTTCCCAGAATCTGTATGATTTGTGATTAGATTCATAACCTACGAAGAATAACTTTTTAGCCCTATGCTGCCCCTTGTGTCTCAGTTGTGTAGGAATATGCACCCATGCTGGTGCTCCAAATGTGTGCATGTAGCTTAGGTCAGTTTTTCTACCATGCCACCGTGTGAATGGTAATTCACCTGTTGTTGAGTTAACAACATTATTCAATATATGATTACCACACATTATTGCTTCTCCCCACAAAGTTTCAGGTAATCCTGAATCCGACAACATAGTATGAGCCATTGCCTGTATTGTTTGGCCTCGTCTTTCTATAAAGGAATTATGTTGTGGCCTATATGGTGCAGACTTTTTATGTTCAACACCTGCCATCTTCAGTCTATTTTGGAATTTATTATTTATAAATTCCGTACCATTATCAGTCACAAGAGTTACTAGTTTCCTTTTAGTTTTTCTTTCTGCAAACTTCAACCAATTAAAGAAATTCTGATATGTTTCCATTTACTTTTCATTAAATAACAGAAACCATATCTAGAATAATGATCCATTATACTTAGTATATAACGAGCACCTCCCACACTTGGTTTTTTAGGACCTATAATATCAGCAAATACGACCTCTAGAGGTTCCTTTGTTTTAAATCCATTTAATCTATTTGCTGGTATTAGCTTGCTTTTTTCTTGACTACAAGTATTGCAGTGCAAATACTTACTGCAAGGCTTCAGTTTTGTACCTTTAGATAGTTCTACTGTTTGTTTAAGCATTTTAAAATTTATATGCCCTAAACGTCTGTGTAACAAATGTATGCACTCATCATGAGGTTTAACGTTATTATAAACTGTGTTAGCTACCTCTAATGAATTATCATTTAACACATACAATTCACCTTTTAAAGTTGCAGTCACTTTTTTACCTTCTTTTTCAATTATGCAACTTTCTCCCCTAAAGGTAACTACATAACCTAGTTTAACCAAAACTCTAACCGAAAGCAAATTAAACTTAAGTTGTGGTACATATAACATTTTTACATTTTCTTTTATGCAAGAACAATATGCTATACCTTCACCTTTAGCTTTCAGTTTCCAGCCATTAGCTAACGATATCTGCTGTGAACTTGTGGACATCTTAACAAATCTTTTCTTATCATTCGTTATGCAGTGCGATGCTCCACTATCTACAACCCATAAATTATTATTCACAGTTTCGTTGCTATACATGGCTAACTCTATGCATTTTTTATCCTTTTGATGCCTTTTAGCATTCTGGCTGGCATTTTGGCTTTTTGATTTCTTGCAGAATCTAGCCAAATGTCCTTTTCCTCCACAATTAAAACATTTTCTAATTGTATATGCTGACGAAGATATTTTCTCTTCTTCTTGGGGTTGTTCCCTTCTGAGTTGATCCCTTTCAAGCCTTCTCCTGGCTTCTTCAATTAATCTGCCAGTAATATCAGTTAATGTAAGATTATCTTTTGGCAGAACTTCAAGTGAAGTTACATAGTCATCGTAGCTCTCATCTAGCGAAGACAAAATTATATAAACTTGATGTAGTTCTGTGAAGATAAGTTCTTTTTCATGCAGTTCCTGAAAAATTCTCTTCATAGTGTTTATATGACTCAGCATGTCTCCATTCTTTTGAAGATGTGTTCTGAACAGCTTTCGTGTAAGATTTATATGTGCTCCTACACTGTCTCGAACATAAATCTTCTTTAAATTCTCCCAACATTTCGCAGCTGTTTCTTCTCCACGAATATGGACAAGCTGCTGGTCAGAGAGTGTCAGTCCTATTATACAGAGAGCTTGCTCATTCTTCAGTTTATATTCTTGTATTTTCTGGGCATCATCCTCATCCTCCAGATCCCATGCATCTACTTCTGGTGGGTTTTGTATTATATTCCACAAACCTTCTCTGCGTAGAAGTAGGCTGCATTTCATAGACCATGAAACATAGTTTGTTCCATCCAGTTTGGATATGAGAGACAAACTTGGTAAATTGACTTGTGCCATCTTTTTCTGGATATTAAACTATAATTAATAAAACACAGCTGTCTGTTTACAGTATTGTGTTGCTACACAAACTCTCACTCACAAGCCTGTTATATCCTGGTTAGTCTGACTGTGCACCTGGGCCCATAACCAGTGTTAGGGATATACACCCTAGCAGAACGTGCAACGGCAGTCTATCAGACAGGCAGATATGTGAGACAAAAACATTGTAGTAGCTTACACTCAGTAAGACAGATACACTGTGCAAGTTAAATAGTTTTATTCCAGCAAGAGTTATAGCATAGTCAAATAGTCCATATGTCATACACTAAGTTCAGTCAGTCCGGGGGTTAATCAGTTTGCAAAGTCCAGTGTCTAAAAGAGGTCAGTAAACTTACAAATAATCAGTCCAGTAATATATCTCTTTTTGCAGTAGAGATATGAAGAAAATCAAACCTCTTTTCTTCGTTCAGCAAAAGCAGGGAAAACACGCAGTTATCACCATCAATCCATCATTGTCAGCAATCCAGTAAAAGCCAGCAAACAGTGAGCTCTCTTGCTCCCTCTTATGGTGATTTTACAACCGCACCCAAAATACATGGTCTGCATTTATTTATTTTATTTATTTTATTTATTTCATTTGCCAATTGTTTACAAGATAATAAGTATAAGTGTATACATAGTTGTGAATACATGAAATGGGTACATATAAGAAAAATAAAAGAAGAATAAGAGAAACAATAGGACAGGGACGGTAGGCACGTTGGTGCGCTTATGCACGCCCCCCTACAGACCTCTTAGGAAAGGGGTGAGGTCAATAGTAGACAGTCTAAGGTTAAAGTTTTTGGGGTTTGGGGAAGAAACTACAGAGTCAGGTAGAGTATTCCAGACATTGACCACTCTATTGCTGAAGTCGTATTTCCTGCAATCAAGTTTGGTGCGGTTAACTTTGAGTTTGTATCTATTGTGTGCTCTTGTGTTGTTATGGTTGAAGCTGAAGTATTCATTGACAGGTAGGACATTGCAATGTATGATTTTATATACCATGCTTAAATCAGACCGAAGACGGCGTAATTCAAGGTTTTCTAGTTCTAGAATTTTCAAGTCTGGTGGCATAAGGTATTCTACAACGAGTAGAGGAGTGGAGAACTCTTCTTGTGAAATATTTCTGGACTTTCTCAATTGTGCTAATATCAGATATGTAATGTGGGTTCCAGACTGATGAACTGTATTCAAGTATTGGTCTAGCAAATGTTTTGTATGCTCTGGTTAGTAGTGTGATATTACCAGAGAAAAAGCTACGTAGGATTAGGTTAACAACTCTTAATGCCTTTTTGGCTATGTAGTTGCAGTGGGCTCTAGCACTTAGATCATTAGAGGTGAGTATTCCAAGGTCCTTTACAGAGCTTGGGTCATCAACAAGATCTTGACTATTCAGCTTGTATTTTATTTTCTGATTTTTTTTGCCAATATGTAGGACAGAGCATTTATTTGTTGAGATTTGAAGTTGCCATTTGTTTGACCATTCTGATACATAGTCAAGATCTTTTTGTAGGGTAGCAGTATTGTCTGTGGTATTGAACAGCTTTACATCATCAGCGAAAAGAACGCAATTGCTCTTAATATGATCACAGAGGTCATTTATGTAGAGTATGAAGAGAGTTGGTCCTAGAACACTGCCTTGGGGGACACCACTATTGACAGGTACAGAATTTGATAGGACGCTCCCAATTTTGACCATTTGTTGTCTGTTTGCCAGGAATGCTTCTATCCAGTTATTCAGTTGTCCAGAGATACCATAGGATTTTATTTTTAGGAGTAGTTTGTCGTGTACCACTGAATCAAAGGCTTTACAGAAGTCTATGTAGATTGCGTCTATTGCTTTGCCCTGGTCGAGTTGTGTCGTCCATATGTTTTTGCAGTGTAAGAGTTGCAGATTACAGGATAGTTTTTTTCTGAAACCAAATTGTTTATTGGAGAGTAGGTTGTTTGTCTCTAAGTGGAGGATGATGGATTGGTTAATAACTGATTCCATGACTTTACAGGTGACGCAGCATAAGGAGATTGGTCTGTAATTTTCAACTAGGCTTGGGTCTTCCTTTTTGAAGATGGGGATGACTGTGGCTTGTGACCATAGGTTAGGCAAGGAGCTGGTCCTGAAAGATTTTTCAAAGATTATGCTTAGAGGTTTGGCTATGGCAGTGGATAGCTTTTTTAAGAAGTAGGCACATATTCCATCCGGTCCAATATATAGAGATGGTTTTAGATTGCGTAGTGCTTTTTCAACATTGTCTTCTGTAAAATCGATATGTATTAGATCATTGTTGTTATCTGTGGTACGGCTAGGAAATACTGGGCATGATCCATTGCTGTTTACAAATACTGAGCCGAAGAATGTGTTAAAGATGTTGGCTTTAATGGTGTCGTCGTTGCAGTCTTTACCATCAGGTCCTATCAAAGGTGGGATGGAGCTTGAGTCTTTTAGTTTGTTGTTTACAAAATTGTAAAAAGCACGGGTGGAATTGGTGCTTAGAAGGTTTTCCTCTTGTTTAATGTGATAATTGGTGCATTCGGTCTTTATCTGGTGGCATAAATTTTTGTATCGGCTTTTGAAATTGGCAACGTTACCAGATTTGTTTTTCCGCCAGAGTGATCTCTTTTTGGATTGAAGTTTCCTTATTGTTATGGGTAATCTGCTTTTTTGTTTTGTTTTGGGAGTTGTTGTTGGTACATATAGTTTGATGACTCTTTTGACTTCAAGTAAAAATATGTTGTAATGGTCTTCAACAGTATTGCATCCAGTGAATAGAGATTGCCAATCAAGGGATGAGAGATCGTTGTCTATAAGATCATAGTTGCCTTTTTTGAAGTTACAATTGGGGATTACATCATTGTGGTGATTTTTGTGTGGGCGTATGTTGAGACAAAAGTCAATCATATTGTGGTCACTGCTGGAAAAGGGTTCTTTAGTTTGTATTCCGTAAATTAAATTCAAACTATTGCAGAAGATGAGATCGAGGCAGTTGTTTAGTCTAGTGTTGTTGGTTACTAGTTGTTCCAGTCCCAGATTTGTAATAGCATTGTAGAAGGTTGTGTGTATGATTTCAGTTGTACATCCATTTAGGGTCCAGTCAATATGAGGTAGATTGAAATCACCAAGAAGTGATTTAATTTTTAAAGAATTTAAAGTGATACACACAATTAAAGAATTTAAAGTGATACACACAATCATAGTCTATATATATTATTTTACCCAAACTAAGTTAGGTAACCATGTTATCCCTAACAGCCTTCCTATAATTTATGAAACAAATATTTGGCTTTCTCAATTGTTCATCCTGCCTCAGCAATAATTAGATAGCAATAAAGAAACATGGCTTATAAAATACTGCTATAGAAATATATATTTAGTTTAGTACTGTGATTGTGGATATTGCCTTTAACAATGTCTTGTGGGCTGTTATAAATCCAATCATTCAAGCAGTGTGACTTGATTTAAATTATTAGTTATTAACAATATTTGAATTGTGGAGGTTTTAAGACAGAGAATGCAATAATGTCACAATTTGAAGCATGGATTTGAATGGTCAACAAAGCTATGCATGTCAGGCAAGGTAAAAGAAGTAAACCATTACAAGCACAAGCAAACATTCAATTTCACAATATTCTGTACTCACAAGATGCTTCACAACTCAGAGTGATCAGATGCTGGAAACACAGCCCCTGTCACATTTTAATAGCTTCATTCCAGATTGAATGATTATTGTAATTAAAGAAACCTGAGTGTCACCTGAAAAGAAGCTTCTAAATTATAGGCATGAGAGGTGATGCAAAACCAGGTATCTAAATACTTGACAGTCCAGAGGAAGACATGAAATTCAGAGTTTATACTGTGGATAGCTTATTCAAATATAGCTATATAATGCTTCTGATTAATCTGACATAGCTTTGTTCTTTGCAAGATTTAAAGAAACCAGCGGTCACTGCTGTGATTCATTTACCAAATAAAAAAAGAACTTTACAATTTTGCATCTTTTCAAAAATTCAGCTAAGTTGAGAAATAATAAAAACTAGGTAATCCATGATCCATATATTATATGTGGAAATATATGTATTTCCACATATAATATAAGGTGCCACTGTTTCCCCTCTCCTTGCAACCCTTAGCAGAGCCCCAGTGAAGCCACCCCCCTCCTGCCCCCCTCCTCCTCTTGTTCAGTAAGCATAGATCACACCTATTGTTTTCTGTGGTGCAAAGAAACCCCACTTTCTGATCCTCAATGACATGCCTGACAACAGAACTTCTATCTCATTACTAGTTCACTCGAGAACTGTCCAAGTGTTCTAGCAAGAAAAGAGTATTTTCCTGTATATTACAGCAGATAATCAGTAATCACTCATCTGGACATGGCTGCTAACCTTCTAGAATCTCTTCCATTTCCTTCCTTCCTTCCTGTTCAGCTTCACTAGTTTTGCAAAATAATTGCCCTTGTCTCCTCCTTTCATGGGACTGAAGTTCTGTCCCATGAAAGCAACAATTCATGGCTTATTACTGAGGGACAGTGAATAATAAACTGGGAGTCAAGGTTTTTTTTAATATTGGCCCATTTCCTCTTACCTTAATGATGAGGCAAAAGCACATTACCCCTGTCACATGAATGCTAATTACATTAAACATTAATTCAATGAAATCTTATTTGTATTATGTTGTTTCTCTTATTTCTTTTTGTGTTTTGGGCACAGCCAGAGATGGAATAATTGAGGTGATGTACAAATAAAATAAAATAGCAGAGGAGTTAATATTATGCACAAACTGGCAAGAGGGTGCCAGCAGAAGGAGGGATGTTGGGCGAGGCAGTGCTTTAAGCCAAGCAATGTAGGAAGATTACTCATAAATAAACAAGAGGAACGGCTATTCCCTGTGTAGTGCTTTGCCCAGCTGGAATTCAATTCCTTGCAGCTATGAAAGGGAAAGAAGTAGCTTGGAGAGGGATTTAAAAGATTGAGGAGGAACAGTGGGCAGCCAGCATGAAGAGGAGAAGCTGGCAAGTTTCATCAGATACGATACAGTGCATTGAACTGGATGGGACAAGAGAGTAAAAATTGAAGAGCTGGAGAACTGAGGTGGGTGGATGGGAAACAAAGGAGGGATGAAGTAGTCAGGAAGAGCAGTGGCTGGGTGGCTTAATATTGTTACATTCTAAGCCCCTGTGGTTAGATTGGCAGCCAGTAAATTCAATAAATAAATAAAGAGCATGAGGGAAACCAGCTACATACGATTTTATAGGTGTTACAGTAGACATTTTGCCATGTACAGTAGACATTTTGCCATTCATACTCTACATAAATGACCTCTGTGATCATATTAAGAGCAATTGCGTTCTTTTCGCTGATGATGTAAAGCTGTTCAATACCACAGACAATACTGCTACCCTACAAAAAGATCTTGACTATGTATCAGAATGGTCAAACAAATGGCAACTTCAAATCTCAACAAATAAATGCTCTGTCTTACATATTGGCAAAAAAATCAGAAAATAAAATACAAGCTGAATAGTCAAGATCTTGTTGATGACCCAAGCTCTGTAAAGGACCTTGGAATACTCACCTCTAATGATCTGAGTGCTAGAGCCCACTGCAACTACATAGCCAAAAGGCATTAAGAGTTGTTAACCTAATCCTACGTAGCTTTTTCTCTGGTAATATCACACTACTAATCAGAGCATACAAAACATTTGCTAGACCAATACTCGAATACAGTTCATCAGTCTGGAACCCACATTACGTATCTGATATTAGCACAATTGAGAAAGTCCAGAAATATTTCACAAGAAGAGTTCTCCACTTCTCTACTCGTTGTAGAATACCTTATGCCACCAGACTTGAAATTCTAGAACTAGAAAACCTTGAACTATGCCGTCTTCGGTCTGATTTAAGCATGGTATATAAAATCATACATTGCAATGTCCTACCTGTCAATGAATACTTCAGCTTCAACCATAACAACACAAGAGCACACAATAGATACAAACTCAAAGTTAACCGCACCAAACTTGATTGCAGGAAATACGACTTCAGCAATAGAGTGGTCAATGTCTGGAATACTCTACCCGACTCTGTAGTTTCTTCCCCAAACCCCAAAAACTTTAACCTTAGACTGTCTACTATTGACCTCACCCCTTTCCTAAGAGGTCTGTAGGGGGCGTGCATAAGCGCACCAACGTGCCTACCGTCCCTGTCCTATTGTTTCTCTTATTCTTCTTTTATTTTTCTTATATGTACCCATTTCATGTATTCACAACTATGTATACACTTATACTTATTATCTTGTAAACAATTGGCAAATCAAATAAATAAATAAATAAAATAAATGACAGAAGAACAGTTGCATAGCTTATATATGTATTCTGCCTTTGAAAAGCAAGCTTTGTCTGTTGTGCATGAATTGTTAGTGTCAAACAAACCTGTTTGCAGGGCATAAAGAAGTAAATCGCTAGCTTAGGGTTATTTAAAATGTGTGTGTCAGTGTGATATACAGCAACACAGTCTGTAGATTGGTATGGTTGTTGGTTTTGTAATACAGGTAATAAAGTTGTTGTTATCTGTTCCAAATTAGAAGTTGAATATATATTTTTTTCTTACTGAATACTCCAGGAAAAGTTGAAGGTTCCACTTTCAACTTTACAAAGTAGGAAATGTAGCCCACCTTCCCACTGGTTGAGGCGTTGGCCACAGGCTTTATTCAAAGTGAATGGAGAGCTGCAAGGTTTCTGCTTAGAGTATCTCTGAAAGGATCATATCAAGAACAGCTTCTATTTAAAACATACGTGACTGTGTATTTATGTATGCATTGAGCCTTAGAAAAGCTGTAGGTCAGCAGTGTGTGTGTGTGTGTCTGATATTTTTATTTTGTCAAACCACAATAGAAACATGTGGGGGAGGAACAATGAAGCAAACTGAGTCAGAATGATAGCTGCAAGTCTATTGCATGTCTATTGTTCTGCAGGAAATTCTACTAAAATCATTCAAAGCCTGTTCTTTAAAAAAGGGATATTTTGCTTGAGTTATACAAAGTGTATAATTTTAATCAAGCAACTTCTTTACCTTTCCATAGAAATGGTTGTGTAATAACATTTCTCATTCATTGCAGGATATGATCTTTGTATTCTTTCTTACTTTGGCAAGAATGACCAGAACTATGCCACAACAAGCTATGAAATTGGAACAAGAAGCTGGACAAGATGATATGACAGGTTTTAATTATTGTCCATCCCTCTGATTTATAGCCTAAAGGTCATTCACATTTTATCTGATTAAAAGACAGTTGTGAGTTCCTTGTCTCTTTCAGTTATTTGGGCTTCTAAAAATCTCTGCAAGTCCTGAGCTAATGATATTTGCCATATCATGTTGCAGCAAAAACTCCTTTTTTGATTCCAAAATCTGCTTAGTCAGTGTTTCAAAGTTTTGAGTGTTGCAAAATAGCATTCTGAACTGACAGTGATGCCAAGTTCAAGAAAATCCATATGAATGGCACCATCTGTGGGCCCCAAAAATGGCGAGAGAAAGCCTTGGCTTGTTTTTTCACAAGGGAAGTTTTGTGATACTATTTTATGGACTGAATACAGTGAGCCGATATTTTATAATTTGTCATATGATGAAATTGCTCACCTTCATTCTGGTAGCCTGACAAGAGTTTCAGCTTCCTGAAGTTTTCTTCCCTGCCATCAGGATGGGAGGAACCCACCTTGCACAAATTTTTTCAATATTGAAGAACCTCAATAATGTGACCCACATGTTCCTAAGACATCCCTTTGAATGATCCACCAATTGTTCTTAATTGCTTCATCAATCTTTCTCACGCGAGCTGTGTCAGTTCTAGTCCCAGTCCACTTGGTTCCACTCAGCTCTTCTTACTTCATCATCTTAATGTTTTTTTGTGGCCCGGGGATACTAAGGACTCACCTTTACACAATCACCACCATCAACAAAATGCATAGGGATGTGTGTCTGAATTTCAATTGGAGGAACTCTTTTGGCAGTCAAAAACTGATAACAGTGCATTGCTTAAAATGCACAGGCAAATACAGGTAGTCCTTGACTTACCACCACACTTGTGCCGAAACTTTCTGTTGCTAAGAGATACCTGTTAAGTGAGTTTTGCCCCATTTTACGACTTTCTTGCCACAATTGTTGAGCAGTCACTAAATGAACTGTTGTAAATCAAGGGCTGCCTGTATTTACTGCAGGCTTCCATTTCACATAGAGGAGTATCAACGCCTTTTCTCCCACCACTTCCTGCCAACTGCAGTGAAGGAACAAAGCTTCTAGCACAGCTGTATTGCCATCTGTCGGTGACTTATAACATTTGAGGCATTATTGTACATTCGACCCTCATATGTTCTTTTCTTTTTCCTCAACATTCACTTTTAACTTTATAGAAGTTAAAGTAATCATAGAAATATCCACTGTCCCACATTTTGGTCAATATGGCACTTTTAGAATTTTGATTGCATCTTTAATATATCAACTGCATGTACCTTATAATTGATTAGGCAACTGTCCGTTAGTTTTGAAAGTTAGCCTTTAAAAATTATAGCCCATACAGAGTAGCATGAGCATACTTAGAATATAACTGGAGTTAGGATGAGGTTGTGGTATACTGGCCAAAATATTCCCAAACTTTCAAGTCTGTATCTTCACTGTTAGCAATGAATGCTGCATTTGGAATGGGTAGGACTAAAGCTAATAACCTCACCTGTTCCTTTTTTTTCTTGCTAAACATTATTACAGTAAATCCTTAATTGAACAAAACCATGATGGGCCAATCTGTGAATAACCACTGGGAGGACTGAGATTTGAAGGTTATGGCCAGGAACATGAATTAATGATTGCAATAAAAGAAAGAAAACAAGATGTGCTGTGTGCCAAATGAGAGGGGGAATGCATAGCAGACCTCCATAATTTGCACTGACTTTGCTGATAAATACTTGCAGAACAGGAAAAGTGAAAGTTTAATTATGAATGAAAGGGCTAATGCGATGTGATTTAAGAGCCGTGGTGGCGCAGTGGTTAGAATGCAGTATTGCAGGATAATTCTGCTGACTGCCAGGGGTTCAATTCTCACCAGCTCAAGGTTGTCTCAGCCTTCCTTCCTTCCAAGGTCAGTAAAATGAGGACCCAGATTTTGGGGGGCAATATGCTGACTCTGTAAACCACTTAGAGCAGGCGTCGCCAACCTTTTGGACTTCAGGGACCACCAAACTCATAATTTTAAATCCCGCAGACCACTAATATGAATTTTGACTGACGGTGGCTTACTGATGTTGGTGGGAGAGGAAGAGAGAGAAAGAGATCTGATCTAACCTTGGAGGGCTGGCGGTGATGTTCTCTCTCTCCCTCTCTCTCTCTCACACACACAGAAAGACACACATAGACACCCTCCAAGGGAGCCACATTTCTTCACTAACCTGCTTTTCAGCTCCATTCTCAGGGGGGGGGGAGAGAGAGCGGGAGGGAGATGGTATCCTGTGATCCCAAATAAAGAACAATTGATCGGTAGGAAAATGGGGTGACAGATTTTCCTGCAGACTTTTTTTAAAATTTTCCCAGGGTCTCTGCCTGCAGCTTCCAACTCCCTCAAACTCTCCCAGAAATGAGTCTTTGCCGGCGCAGCCTCTTGAAGCAGGATGCCTTGAAAGATCCCAAAGACTCATTTGGGGGAGAGAAAGAAAGACTTTTGCTGCTTTCCTTGCATGCAGCCAAAAGCAGAAGAAGAAAGAAGCGGAAAGAAGCAGCCCGGTAGTCGGGCGAGATGCGTGGGGCAAGTTCCCCCCTCCGCCCTTTCCACCCTCCTCTCAGTACCTTGTGTTGTTTGCAATGCAAGCGACACAAGCCTTATGTTCCCGCACAGCCTGGATTAATTGCTTTGAGGGTGACATTTCTCTGCGGACCACCAAAATTTTCTCGTGGACCACCAGTGGGCTGTGGACCACCAGTTGCCAACCACTGACTTAGAGAGGGCAGTAAAGCACTATGAAGTGATACATAAATCTAAGTGCTATTATCAGAAACCATGAATTGGTGTTGTTAAAATTCTGACTGAAAAGATAGAAGAAGGGACAGTAAAGCAACCCATGCACCATGGCATTATGCCAGGTAGGGGCTCTATAGACCATGTTATTTGTTCTTCAGCAAGTCATTGAGAGATGAATGAATTCAAGAATGATGTCTGAATCTGAGTAAATTTACTGTATATTCGTATAATGATAAAGAAACTTTATGTATTTATTTTGCACAAATATGAAGATTTGGTTGCTGAATGCAAAAAGAGTGGTATATGAGGGAATACAATCTCATCTTCATCTTCTTATCAGTACCTTTCCAGATCTTTCTACTCTGCAAGCTATTCTTGCTTCCACCAGGTCCATACACCAATTCATACATTGCTTTTGTTTTTTTAAACTTCTCAACTTTCTCCTTTTGAGGAGCTCATCCATTCCATGTACCTACCACTTCCATTTCCTTTTCACAGGCCTTTATTGATTCTATCTATGTGACCAGACCATCTTATTTTTGCCCTCCTTTTTCTATCCAAGCTAAATTTAATCTCTAAACTTGCTGTTTTGAAGGGCATCTTTTGAGGTAGGAAGCTCCAAAAAGTCAAAATGGGAGTTATGATGGGTGATTGAAGCCCTATCCACTTTTTATATGTATCATCTTGACTTTTGGCCCCCCTCTGCAATTGCCTCTTATTCCCTGCTCTATTGCTTCTTTACCACAAGTAAAAAAAAATGAATCTTAAGTAAGTAATCTTTTTGCACTACATTTTATTGAGAGAATAACGAATGCTTCAGCAATAAGCACAGAATAAGATAAGGATTAGGCTATTTACTGCAGATAAATATTTTACAGTTAAATACATAAGGAATGTTTGTGATGGGTAAGAGTATATAACTATAATATTTGAAATTATAATAAATGACATAAAATAAAGAAATATTGATTGGGGACAATATGATGCACATGATGCCATGTTGTGGGGTGAGAACCCAAATCATTTGCAGTAAATATTAGTTACACTGTAATATACATTACAACAAGGAATGTATTCTGAATATTAGAATGAATTTGATAGGGAAAATTGAGCGATTGCAAATTACGCTTAAATGACAGAAAATCTGAGCAAGTAGCTAAATTTGCATAATTTGTAGAAGGTTTGCGAAAGATGGGAATATGGATAGATAATTTTAAGACAAAGAACTGCTTGTAAAGAGATAATGAATGGTCTGTTGTGAAGAACGACCACTTGTCAAAGTAGTAAGAGTGTCTATGTATAAGACTTCTGTCCATTTTGTTATATGAAAATAAGCTGGATTTCAAGGCTGAAAACCATGATTATATCAATTACACATTTACTGAGATGAAACCAACAAGATCACGGATACTGCTATTTGTATAGTGAATGATCTGGGTCAGAACTGTCAAACTCGTGGGCTGTGGGCTGGATGCATCACGTGCTGGCCACACCCACACCCAGTTTAGCGAACAGGACAAAAGTCATGATATGTCACATGACGAAGCCATGATGATGCAAGTTTGACACCCCTGATCTAGATGGTCCTCACTTAACAATGTTCATTGGGACTGGAATTTCCATTGCTAAGAGCTGCAATCATAAAATTTGATGTCATCTGATTGCATCACTTAGCAATGGTAATCCCAGTAGTCCCATTGCCATCACTAAGCTCGAAACACAGGTTGTTAAGCAAGGAACTCCTTGCAATGTCCTGCTGACTTTTGACAACCACCATCAGTGGGGAAGCCGGCAGGAAGTTGCAAGTACCAGATGGCTCACAAGCAGGCTGGCAGACAGCTAAGTGGCTGCTGCTGGGTTTTGTGTGGGGGTGGGGGTGGGGGGGTGTGATTGCAGTTGCATGCACCCAAGTGATTTTAGGCTCGGGGGGGGGGCTGCTGTTGGGTGCAGTAGTCTTACCCAAGCAACATGTCGCCTTGTCTCCTGGCTTCTCCATTGACTTTGCTTATGGGAAGCCAACAGAGTAAATCACAAATGGCAATTCTATGTCAGCAGCACACTGCAACTATTGTTAAGCATGAGCCATTTGCCAGATGCCCAGATCATGATCACATGACTATGGGATGATGTGATGGCTGGAACTTTCAGGACCTGTCATAAGTACAGTACCACTTATTCAGTGCAACTTCCAACAGTCACTGAATGAGTGATTGCTAAGTGAGACTATGTATAGATTAGATTCATTTTTTTAAATTTTCCTTTAACTCTTGTCTTTATTTTCTTTTGCTTATTATTTTTTCCTTTTTTCCCTGCACTTTGCATAATGTTGCCTACTCTGGAAGAGTACAGTTTGATCGGTATGCATGTATATGTAGGTTAACTTAAAATGATCTCTTAATATATGTTCATTAAGTTTGTGAACTCTCTTTTCTCACCTTTAAATTTTACAATCTCCATGTATTTCAGAGTTCCCCCTCCAGTGTCTGATTAAGCCACTGGGAGTATTTTGTACTCTCACAGAAAATTGTACTCCGCATTGGGTGGGTTTGTAATATTTATTTTTCAAAGGATATACTAATTTAACAATGCTTTGAAAAATGCAAAATATTTGCTTTATTAATTTCTTTGCTGTTTGTTTACCAGAAAGACTATCTGTCATGCATTTGTTTATGATGATAGGTATGTATGTATATAATTACTGAAGCAAATGGATGTAACTACAGTATATTTAGTCCTCTCAAGTAATTTTTTGCCTGTCTTGTAATTTCCCCAGAAATATTTATTCTCCAATTTTCAAACCAATTTTTAAGAAGAGTCCTTGAATATTTGCTCAGTTTTGCAAATCCAAAAATCCAAAGCATACAACAGTGGGTTGTTGTTGTGTTGTTTTTTAGATATTGCAGGGGAAACAGGCATCAATGTTGCATCCCTTTTTTAGGAACTAATCTCCATTCTTCTTCCCAATGTCCTTATGCAAAAGAGATCTTCTGTAGATTGTAGGTTGTTCCCACTCAAGCCATTGAGTTAAGAGGACGAAGAAAATATAGTAATCTCTATAGGGCAATATGGATGAGGAAAGCACACAGAACACCTTTTGGGATAGGACTCAATAAGGTTCGTCATTTCTTCTCTTAATAATACAATGAAATATCCTGATTGATGAAGCCATTTCTAAAAATAGGAAAGTACAGTTGCCTGAGGCATCTACTCATTATAAGCTCTGCTCTAAACAACCATAACTTTCTGAAAAAAAATTCTCATTCTGAAAAATCCTTTTTGATTGTTATTGTTGCATTATTATTGACTGCTGTTAGCAAGCTTATTATGTGTGATGGTCCTTTATTGTTCAGATATTGTGACCTCTTACTTTAAAAAAAATGTTTTATTTTGTGTTTCCTTGAGCATGAAGGAGCTAAATAGAAGTGCATCACTGAATAAGATTATGATTCAACTAGAGACTTTTCAAGTGCAATCTCTCTACAGGGAGAGATTGTTTCATTGTCCCACCCACCCACCCAATCCCAAACTAACAGGACATAAACCAAGGCAGAATTTTCTGGAAAACAAGAATAATAAAACTCAACATCTATCACCTTACTATATCGACATACGTCTTTTCAAATTCATTGTGTATCTAACCACACTTGGCCAAATAAAGTATTATTCTATTCTATTCTATTCTATTCTGTTCTGTTCTATTCTATTCTATTCTATTCTATTCTATTCTATTCTATTCTATTCTATTCTATTCTATTCTATTCTATTCCATTCCATTCCACTCCACTCCACTCCACTCCATTCTATTCTATTCTAAATATGTTTTGTATTCTTCTCCTCTCCTAACCATCTTATAAGCTTATGGGATCAAAGGAGAACATTCCCAAAGAACAGGACCATTGATCAGGGCACTTTCTCCTGCCCCTCACCCAAAATAAGAACAATAAGAAATAAATTAAAATGAACTTGGTGTGAGTCATCTGTAGCCAGATGATTCAAACAAAATGGAACCAGTCTTTGATGCATTGGAAATAAATATCTCAAGATTTGTTAAAAAATCTGCTTTATTTTTATAGTGCGCCATTTGAAATTTGTATCTTTACATTCGTTTGACTATTATTTCACCAGCTACTTAATTACAGCCATCTATCCATGTCTGTCTCACTCTGACACCCACAGATGCAGTCATCCACAGAAAGCCATCCACACTAACCTACATTCTGACTCATATGCCAAATAGTTGTCAGAAAAATCCCCCACTCCCTGCCTCATGCAAACACAGTTTCAGACATGTATTTTTTTTCCTTTTTATCTCCTTCCATGTTTGTTGTGAGTCATCTGATCCATCTCTGATCAAAATTCAGGGGGGCAGAAGATACATGTATGATATCTTGTATGAATCGGGCTTATACTGCAAGTGGTTGAATTTACCTCACTGAGGGACACAAACTGCAAAGCATATAATAATACTTTTATCAGTCTTCACCTAAAATAGCACTGTTAATCCCACTAAGCAGCATTATTTATATTCTAGAAAAACCCTCAAAATTTCCTATCCTTTGCATTCTCAGGTATCAGAGTAGTTGAATTCAATATAGTGTCCGTTATTTTTATATATCTTCCTCCAATTTTAAAACCACGTCAATTGTCTTCTATGTAATGTATTTTCTTTCAATATACACATTCCAGCAAAAAAGTTGAATAAATAGAGAGTCTTGTCTTCTTCCTTTGTCAACCTGGAGCCAATCTCTTTCACTGTGTTCTGTCCACGCTATGGCTCCTGCCGTGTAAATAAGTTCCTCATAAGGACAATGAGATGTTCTGTGGTTCCCATTTTCCTAATGATCTTTCTCAGTTTGACATGATAGACACCATCAAAGGCCTTTCAAATTGTGCTTCAATCAATGGAGCATAAATTGACTTCTTTTTGGGGGGCGTTCTTTGGCTTTCTTATTATCCAGGGTGCATCAGCAATAAATTGATGTACGTAGCAACATTTTTGATCCCAGAAGAACCACAATACTAACAGCCACATTTTGGGGCAGTTGCAGTTTCTGGATTCTTCTCAAAATTAATCTAAAGCAGAGGACATTATGATGATCACTGAATGTAGATGTTGCTAAAATCTTACAGTATGCAGGCCTCAGTGCGATAGAGCGTTTTTCCATTATATACTAGATCTATTAAATCTGCAACATTTTTGTGATAAGAGGCCACCTTAAATGTTTTTAATGACAGCTATCCATGATTCTGGTTTTAATTTACTTTTTAAAAGAGGTGGCATTAGTTTTTATAATCCTTGATTTCTAACAGAAATAGTGTAAAGAAATTTAGATGACTTGATGTGCACATACATAGTTCTTCAAATGACCCTGTCACAAATGCCACAGTTTGCTGTAAAGGAAAGTTTGCATCAATATCCAGAAAATATTGTTGGGAGGAGTTCTCAGTGTGATAAAGAATTATCTCCAATATTATCCCTGATAAGTTGACATGAGAAAACAGCATTCTTTCCCCACAACAACTAATATCTGGAAAATTGTTGCTTTAGCAAGTAGATAGAGTAGAATGCTGTCCCCCAAAAATCCTTGAGTAGCTGGGTGGATTGGGATCGGCTGTGGAAAGAAGAAAGGGGAGGGGAAGAGAGGAGAGGGGAGGGGGAGGGAGGGAAGGAAGGAAGGAAGGAAGGAAGGAAGGAAGGAAGGAAGGAAGGAAGGAAGGAAGGAAGGAAGGAAGGAAGGAAGAGATTGGAGCAAGCCTCGTGTGTGGGCTTATGCTTTTATTGTGAAAACATTCTCAAAGGAGAAATCATTTTTTATAGGTCAGAGACTTTGGGGCTGCATTTTGGGATGCAATATAAATGCAGTATAAATAATCTTTCAGTCTGTCTTACCGACATGTTCCATCTCTTAATAGGTAATTATTTCAAATGTTGCTATTACTAAAACAAAAAGAGAAAGGAAGCATTGTTGCAAACATACTTTGCCAATAAAAACACAAGCTGTCACTTCTTAGCCAGGGTAATGCACAACACATCACAGACAAGGAGCAGAGTGGGATGATGATTATTTTAAAATCCCATTGTAGTCAATGAGGCTTGAATTTGAATTTCATCATAGTATATTAGACAGACTATCACTGCTACTTAAAATGATGGCTTCTAGCAGTAAGAAAATGAAGAAGCAATTACCATAAAGCATTGCTGCTTTTAGATACAGTGGGGTAATATGTAACAGACATATGTTGACATGTGCTCATTTAGGCAAGTTGTTTGAACTTGTCACTGGTCCTTTATGGGCAACTCCCACATATCAATAAGATGTGCACATAAACTAGTAAGTTTCCTGATGGTAGTGATAGCTCCTGAAGAGCTTCTGCGATGAGTTTGCTAAATACTTTGAGGAAAAAGTCACTCACAACAGTATAGAACTTTCCATTATTTTACCAGCACCTGGGGAAAGATCCGAAGTACTAGTTGGTCATATTTGCTGGGTCAATTTCACTTTCTGATTCTTAGGTTGCATCTGCCGGGTGTATCATATCAACCTCCAATCCTTATATTTTTTTAACCATTAATATCTAGATTGTTTGGTCTAACTTTGGTTGTGTTTCAAGCCTGTTCTTGGCACTGAAACTACCTTGGTCATCCTACTAGATGATCTGTTCCACAATAGAAATCATAGAGAAAATGTATTTCTGTTGACCCTCCTGTGGATAGATAGTCAGTGTCTTTTAAAATAATTGATCATGCTGAATTAACTGTTTGGAGCTGGAATAAGCACTATTTCCAGTGGTTTCATTCCTATCTCCAGGATTTTGCTGACACTATGGGAGCAGGACTATGGCTTTCCAAGGAATATCTTTTAACATTTATATAAAATAATCAGAAAGGTTAGAATTACTGTAAGTACCATCAGTATGTTGGTGATATCCAGCTTGCATATCTCCACCATTAGAGTGGAGATGATGGGCCAGTGTCTAAACCCTTTAATAAATGGATGAGAACCAGTAAATTGAAGCTGAATCCCAGTAAGATTAAAGCACTATAGATTGTTGCCTCACTGGTCCAGAAGTTGAGTAGATCTCTGATTCTGGAATAGAAGGTTCAGAGCTCGGATTAATGTTTCTTATTTATTTATTTCTCCAATTTAGAAACGGCTCATCTTACTCATAGAGTGATTTGACTCATACCGCTGGAGCTCCAGCATGCATTTGACCAATTACAATGCTTCCTGGACTGAAATGGCCTGGCCATAATAGTCCATGATTTAATAACTTTTTACTTGGATTGATGTTTTTGAGGGTATATCTATCACTGAATGAAGAATGGAAAACCCATCTAATGCAAAATACAAGAGTAAGATTATTGCAAAGAAGATCCTTCAGAAGTCTAATAACACTGGCGCTATAAAACAATCCTCATCAGATTATAAAGTTCTTACATGCAATAGTTTAGGATACTTGAGAAGGCATCTCTCCTACTTGTACCTGTTGGAATATTAAGATATGCAAGACCAGGAAGGATGTTCAGAGTCCCATGGTATTAGGACGCTTGGCCATGGAAACCTACTGGGTGGTTGAGATTATCTCCCTCTTACTCCAACCTACTTCACAGAGTTGTTGTTGGGATAAAATGAAGGGAAATCTTAAACTACCTTGAACTCTTTAATGTAAATCTACAGTAATCAAATCCTTTCTTTTATCATAGCTGGAATGCTGACAGACCCACCTATCAGGAATCCATTTCTGCCAATCAAATGAAGATTTATGCTTTTAATATTCTAAAATAATTATTTTGGCTGTTCCCTCTATGTGGATGTCTTTTACAGATTCTGAGAACTGGATATAGTCAAGAAGAGTTTACATTGAATGATTGGTCTGTAATAATGATAACAATATGGTAGAATTCAGTTCCAAATGTAGCTATAACAGAATGAGTCCAGAGCATGTGAGCTAATATTATACTGCACATAAATAAAATGAACATAGTTGCAAAGAACTTCAGGTATCAGAGCCTAGAAATCCTGTTGCAAAGATTTGAGGGGGAATAAAAGGAGAGAGAAGAAAAGATATATTTTAGTGAGAGTTTATTCTAGGTCACCTGGGCAGGCAGGCAAAGGACACAGATGAGATCTTTCTGCATCAGGTGACCTTCTATCAGAACAGCATGTAAAGGACATAATGGCAGAGTTCAATCACTCTGACATCTTCTGGAAATCTCTCTCATGTCACAGGTCCCACAAATTCTTGTCTTCTCATGCTAAAAACTTTATTGGTCAGAAACTAGAAATGGAAAATGAGAAGGAGGAGGAGGAGGAGGTCCTGCTATTCAAACCAGCTTTCTTCCAATATCCTCCAGCCTTCCATCCTATGGGCTCAGCTATTCAACTAGTATGTGTCCTTCTGCAATAAAGCAATTTCAGCTCTCATTTTAAAACTGAGGCAATATTTGTTTGCACTTCGAGGGAGAGCAATCTCTTTCTTATTATTTGTTATAAAGGAAAATATGATAAAATCTTAATCTTAGAAAAGGTTTACGTCATATCTACTTTGGGTGTATAGAAATTCCAACAGGAACACTCTATCAATGCCCCCCAATAAGTATATATAAAGAAGTAAAAACATTTTATAATCGTATATTTATATATATCTAAATAAAAACACAAGTTTGTCCAAACCTGAAGTATTGTAATCACATTCATTGAGAACTTCCCTCAACCCGTCTTACAAACACTGCTGTTGCTACGGCTTCTGCTAATTGCAAAAACAAACAGGAGAGATAAAGAAACTCTGTTAATTGATCTACAGTATTGAAGTATCTCTATTAGGCCTGTGCAAAACTTTATTTCACCATATTCAAGCAATCCCCATCTCTTGTTTGCAGCTGCTAGTAAAGGATAGCAGTGTTGACTTGCTGAAGTCAATAGCGTAGGCTGCATTGTGTGAAATGCCCCATCAATCAATCCAATCATCTAAGGCAGTGGTTCCCAAAGTGGTTCCCAAAGTGGGGGGCAGTGGGATGCCTTGGGGGTGCACTAAGAGGCAAGGGGGCTGAAAGGGGGCTGCTAAGAAGTAGCAGGGGAACACTGGAGGTGGATGCAGGGCGCAATTCAGGGGTGGAATTCTACCAGTTCTCTCTCTCTCTCTTTCCCTCTCTCAGGCTTACCCCATTGACTGTTGCACCGGAGCAGTGCAAGGGGTTCAATGGGGTGAGCAGCCCTTCCAAGCTGGCCAGTTTGCACAGGCAGCCGGCCACCTCGTCATGCAGGACTTGCACCATGTGATGCCCAAAGAGCTGCCAGTAGTGGGCCAGGCGCTTGGCTTTCAGCCAGTCCTCATCCAGGAAGCAGTAGAGGTCGCGCAGCTCACGGTTCTCTGCCTGCAGCCACCCGTTGATGGCTTTCAGCTTGCGGCTCTCACTCAGGTGCTCCTACAGCTGCTGGTTCATGCTCTGGATCAGCCAGTCGCATTGCACCAGCGCCGCCAGCTTCTCGGCCTCCTCCTGGCACAAGTGGCACACCAGCTCCTCCTTGCTGCAGCCAGCCAGGTCCGCCTCGCTGGCCAGGGGATTGGATGGCAGAGGCGATGGAGGCAGAGGAGGTGGCAGAGGAGCCGGTGGGCTGGAGGAACAGCTGACCAGGGGCAGCGGCAAAGGCACCAGGAACATCGCTCGCTCAGTTCCGGCTGGTGCAAAAAGGCAGTGGGGTAAGCAACCAGTTAGCCTGCCCATGCAGCGGCATCTTTGCAATGCTGGATGCCGGGAGGCGTGAACTGTAGTTTTGCAGCCGGACCTCCCTCTTCCTCTGCCGCTGCTGCTGCAATTAATGGGACGGGTGCATGGCGGGGCTGGGTGCACTGCGCCTCTGCCAGATGGGAGCAGGTGCAGCGAAGGGAGAAGGGTGCCTGCATGGCGGAGGGCAGGAGTGAAAGGGGGAGGCAGGGGGAAGGATGCCCTGTCGATGCAAAATGGGTGGGTGAGTGGGAGCGTGCAGGTGTGTGCACAGGAACAGACTGATGGCGGGGGGGCGGGAAAGCAGTGCTGTTTTTTTCCCCCAATCTGGGAAAATTGGGGAGAGGGTGGGTGGGTGGGTGGAAAATGGAACAGGCTTGCACCCTTTCCCTGGTTGCAATATGGATTAAGGAGTCTCCTGCACTGACCCACCCACCCACTCACTCTGGGGTCTATGACACCCCACCCCCACCCCCACCCCCAGCAGCCTTCTGTAGCTTGGCAAGGGGTGCGTGTGCACGGAGGCAGAATTGGGGTTAGGGGGCATGGGTGGTGGGGAAATGGCTTGCACCCTTTCCCCACCGCTCCACTCAAACTTGCTGGGCAGGTCCCTCCGGTGCAGCAGGATCAATGGGGTGGACCTGTGGGGCCGGCACCTAAAACACGGCAGTGGTGGCATGTTTGAAAAGTAGAGCAAAGCCAGAGGTCAGTAATTTTTGCTGTAAAGAATCACAAAAGCTTCTGGGCTGTGCACATGTCAATGCAATTCAGCAACATAAAATAAAGAAATACAAATAAAACAAATCAACAAGAATCGGCAAAGCATTTCTGATTAGATTCTATTCACTACTAGAATCTAATCAGAGATGCTTTGCCGATTCTAGTCCAATGAACTGGTCCAGCAGAGTTAGAAGGGAGTGTGTGTGTGTGTGTGTGTGTGTGTTTCCATGGCTGTCCAAACTCCAAAAACAGGTCAAGTATCTCTGGGGAGGCCAGTCATAAATTAGAACATTGCTAAGCAACCGGCCATTAAGTGAGGACCACTTGTATTTGGTTTGCCAGTCACCTGGCCATGCCCACACAGTCACCTGACCACCAAACCACACCTACCCAGTCATGTGACCAGCAAGCCACACCCACACCAGTCACATGACCAGCAAGCCACACCTTCAAATTAGGCCATGCCCACAGAAATTTGAATCCCATCCCTGGGTGGGGGACAACGAGGATGAGTTTGTAGCACCAAGGGGGCGGTGGACTGAAAAAGTTTGGGAACCACTGATCTAAGGGCTACAAGGCCTTGGTTACTGATTTATTATTGTCTGAAAAGACATCAATGGAGGCCTGATGTCCACAAAAATGAGACTTGGATGTTGTGTATCATCCAGGGATAATACCTGAATGGAGAAGAAACTATTTTTAATTCCTATGATCTTAGCAAGAGTGGAGAAAACCACCTTTTTGAAAGCAACATTTCTAGTGTCTATGTTTATTTATTTCTCATATTTTGTTTATTTATTTCTCATATTAGCAATCCACCAAATCAGCCACAGAGATATCAATTTATAGAAAATGTAGTACGTACCCCATTTTCCCGAAAATAAGACCTAGCTTGTTTTATGTGTACATCTAATATAAGCCCTAAGCCCAAAATAAGCCATACTTAAGAGCCTACACAGCTGGCCAGCCACCCATGCGGTGCACACGGGGCAGTTCCACCTCCCACCTTCAGTGCAGCACTGATGCATCACGTGGCCTCCTGCCCTGTTGCGAGCAAGCAAAAGAAGTGCCCCCCCCATGTACTCTTAAAGTACATTTAAAAACAAACAAACAAGACATTCCCAGAAAATAAGCCCTAGTGCTTATATTGCGGCCCAAAAGAAGGCTTCATATGAAAGAATAGGAAAGCCATGTCTCTTGCAACATTAATACATATTGTACATTCAGTATACTGATAGCCTTACTTAAGTTTTATGGAGTCAGCATAGCACTTTGACTTTGGAAGAAAAAACCCCTGTGCAGACTTAAAACATTTTCTTCCACATAGTCCATTTCTAGCCAAAAATCCATATCAAAAAATTGATGAGCCAAAAAGAGAGAAAAATCTCCTTTTCTTTGTTAATTGCTATTGTTCATTTCAAAGGCAATTTGCTTGATTGTAAGAGGTGTCTGTCTCTCCCTCTCTGTCTATAATGCTAGATATGGGTTGCCTCACAATGTATATATATGTGTGTGTATAGTGAAGATAAACTATTTCCCATAGTCAGAGTGACTTTCCACAAGATGGAACAAACATGCCATATGTGTGTGGGTGGCCGTATGGCTGTGAGCATGGGTGGGCAGGCGAGTGGGAGGATTTGCAATGGTGCCAAGAAGCATGTGGGAGCAGAGGTTTGCAATAAGAATGTATCATAAATGCTTGTGCCCTTGCACAACAGCTTTGTTGTGTTCTGGGCCATTAATTGTTACTTAGCAGAGAAAGGAGGCCAACACCAGAAGAAGGAAAAATAGAAGCTGCTAAAGTGTTGTGGCACATAAATAAGTTATCCAATCCAGCCAACATTCCTCCTACTGCCCTACCCCACTACTCCAGGTTGTTGCCAAGAAATTACTACTTCCAAACTCTCAAGCAGCTTTTTTACATTGCTGAAGGCAACTTCCATACTATGGCATCCCCTTCCATCCTATCCCACCCACTCCCATATTTTGGAAGCAGCCTCCTATGGGTAGGACCATATTCAGGTTGCCCCAATGTTTTATCAAACATCTTACATTACTTTGAAGTAGCTCTGTAGAGCTTCATTTAGGAACTTTTCCCAACACTGCCTGGAGAAGCTGGAATTTGAATTCAGGATATACTTCCAGCACTTCTCTGAAGCGTTATTCCATACTAATTCAATGGGGGTTGGGAGGGGACACTCTTCTACTGTAGTCATAATTAACCATATACTTTATACATCTACTGGAACTTTCAGCTAATGATAAAAACATCTGCTGCTCCTCGGCCTCTTTGAATGTAAAGAGCAGTATCAATGTTGGTGATATATAGTAGCTTGGTATATAGTAGCTCTCCACCAATAGGCTGCTGATGTATTTGGATCAATCAAAGGATGCATTAGTTTTCAAAAGCAGGCTCACGTGTTGTAGGAACTGAACCAGGAAGTTGCTAGAATATGGTATCCCCTTACCAGAGCTTTCTTCTCAAGAAAAGATGACACTAGTAGTCCTCAACTTACAACCACATCTGGGGCCAGAATTTCTGTTGGTAAGCAAGGTGAGTCACACCGGATTTTGTGAGCTTTTCTTTTGTTGTTAAATGAATCTCTGTAGTTGTTAAATGAATCAGTGGTTATTAAGCTTCCCCCAATGACTTCATTTATAGAATATAGAACAACCAAGTTGGATGGGACCTTGGAGGTCTTCTGATCCAACCCCCTTCTCAGGCAGGAAACCCTATATTATTTCAGACAGATGATTGTCCAATCTCATCTTAAAAACTTCCAGTGTTGGAGTATTTACAACTTCTGGAGGCAAGTTGTTCCACTGATTAATTGTCGGGAAACTTTGCCTTAGTTCTAGATTCCTTCTCTCCTTGATTAGTTTCTATCCACTGCTTCAATCCATTGCTTGTCAGAAGCCAGCAGGTCACAAATTGTGATCACATGATGCAGGGAGACTGCAACCACTGTAAATACATGCCCATTATTGCTAATCCGGACTCCATCTTTAAAAGGACAGTAACTTTGGACTTCCAATAAGTAGGGAAGTATTGTTATAACTGAACTCCTGTGAAGATTGGAAGCAATTTTATTCCCTGTGATAGAAGCAGAAGTATATTGAAGCCAGGAGTGATAGAAGCAGAAGTATATTGAAGCCAGGAGTGAATGCTCAATACAAATCTGAGTCTACACAGTAAAAATATAAACTGTTCGAATTGCCAGTGCAAGACGTGCCTCTTTCTCTCAAAAGCAACAAACTTTGAAAGTGTATTTAGTTAACTAGGAGGGGCCCAGAAATCTCATTCATCAAGGGAAAACAAAAACAAAAAGATTCCTGTGCCTCCCTGTGATCTGTTCAGTTTGTCTCTGTTGAATCAAAGTCTGCTTGCAAAAAGGAGAGAAGAATAGTTGGTTTCCTCTGTTCTTAGAAGTGAAGCCCTTCCTTCACTCGGATAAAAACCCATTGAACATTGTGTTACAACTTCCTGTTTACAGAGTAATAGCGATCTGCTATTACAAAGAGCAATAAATTCCTCTCATTCAGTCAACTACAGCTGCTAGTAAAACAATTAACCCTTTCCTTGCAGACTCTTAATACTACCTCATTACTTTAATCAAACACTGATTAATTCATTACCTCAAAACCTTACAACTTTTCTACCTCATCACCTATATCAACGATTAGATAATCAATTTCTATAAAATATTTTATTAATGGTTTAATTGATTTATTGTTTTAATTGATTGGTGTGATTAGAGTGTTTAGTGCAAATAGTGTGATTACTGACTAGTTTAAAAGATCAAGATTCATGTAATTTAATTGAATAGTAAAATCAATGATTTAGTGAATTTAAATGAACAGTGTGCTTAATGATTAGTGTAATTAATTGATTAGTGATTAGAGTAATTAATTGATTAGGCTGTTTGTTGCTCAGGAATATTATCTGACTAGTGAGATTACTGCAATTGATTGTTTGATGTGATATTGGCTATATAGATTACCCAAAATTGTTCCTTTAATTAATTCAATCAACGTACTATCTTAACAAACCTACCATGCCAAAAAGAAAATCCAACGCCAAACCACAACCTAAAGAGAAGATAATCCCCACCAATGGACCACAAGACTCCTGCACATGCCTTAAATGCTACAAAAATCTAAAGGATAATGAAAACTCCATCAAATGTTCTCTGTGTAAAAAATACACTCATCATGACTGCTTGGGATTACCTGAGCAAATGATTCAATACCTAGAATCATCCAATGAGTTTCCATATTTCTGCAAATCATGCAGACCCAAACTGGATCTGTCTGAAAGAGTTGATACCATCGAAACCATTGAAACCCTTAACACCATAGTAGCATCCCTGGACGCCGTAAAAGAAAGATTATCCAACCTTGAAAAAAAAGACACAACGCAAAAACCTGAACATCCAATAGCTACAAACCACATCTCTACCCAACAACCACAACCCAATCCAAAACCCAATCCACAAATAAACACAACCCAGACAAATATTGATATCCCAATCCTCATCAGAGAAGCCGTTGAGCGTGAACGGAAACGTCCAAACGCCATCTTATTTGGTCTAGAGGACATCAATGTTAATGATGACATCACAACTGTCCGAAACATCATCAGTGATTATCAAGCATCAACCATCTCCGCTGATGAAATACTTGACATTTCCCGCATTGACCGAGAGCTCAAAAACAGAGACGGCTCTGTGGCCCCACGCTTGTGCAGGGTCATTTGCAAAAATGAATCAAGCAAACGTAAATTCATTTACACTATAAATTCACTCGCCAAAACCAACACCAACCATAAGAACCTCCGTTGTCGCCCTGACCTAACCATACAGCAACGTGCCCGCTCCCGTGTACTCCG
Source organism: Notechis scutatus (assembly GCF_049901735.1). Classification (NCBI taxonomy): domain Eukaryota; kingdom Metazoa; phylum Chordata; class Lepidosauria; order Squamata; family Elapidae; genus Notechis; species Notechis scutatus. The sequence goes on from NC_142009.1 coordinate 179,530,304, forward strand.
CACTGAACTCAAAAACGTCTAGACAATGGAGAGAAGGACCTGTACATTGACTACCATGCTGACTGTATCAAAAGTAAGCCACACAACCCGCAACTCGGCTTTTACCCTCAACCACAACCCTACCTCAACCGATCCACCATCACCCAAGACTAGGCATGCACGCCCCTAACTACCTCAATTCCAACTACTACTGGCCTTAAATGCAAACTACTCAATGCAAGAAGCCTCGTGAATAAAATACCTGAATTTTTCCTCCTACTAAATATGGCTAAATTTGACATTATATTTGTCTGTGAAACATGGCTCAATGCATCTCTCCCTGACTCCATTACCACAGTAAGGGACTATCATGTTTACCGATCAGATCGTGAAATTCGTAGAGGAGGTGGTGTTGCTATCTTCTATAAAAAGTCCTTACATCTAAAAAATATCCAAGTTACCCAGGAGCTTGCTCTTCCTGAGACCATCATCTGCGAACTATCCTTAAACATCACAATTCGATTCTTACTATGTTACAGAGCACCTGATTATGACATCGAACATGTAAACAAGCTAAATACATTACTAACATGGGCTGCATCCTGCCCATACCCTTTTATCTTTCTTGGTGATTTCAATCTACCTCATATTGACTGGACCCTAAATGAATGTACAACTGAAATCATACACACAACCTTCCACAATGCTATTACAAATCTGGGACTGGAACAACTAGTAACCAACAACACTAGACTAAACAACTGCCTCGATCTCATCTTCTGCAATAGTTTGAATTTAATTTACGGAATACAAACTAAAGAACCCTTTTCCAGCAGTGACCACAATATGATTGACTTTTGTCTCAACATACGCCCACACAAAAATCACCACAATGATGTAATCCCCAATTGTAACTTCAAAAAAGGCAACTATGATCTTATAGACAACGATCTCTCATCCCTTGATTGGCAATCTCTATTCACTGGATGCAATACTGTTGAAGACCATTACAACATATTTTTACTTGAAGTCAAAAGAGTCATCAAACTGTATGTACCAACAACAACTCCCAAAACAAAACAAAAAAGCAGATTACCCAAAACAATAAGGAAACTTCAGTCCAAAAAGAGATCACTCTGGCGGAAAAACAAATCTGGTCACGTTGCCAATTTCAAAAGCCGATACAAAAATTTATGCCACCAGATAAAGACCGAATGCACCAATTATCACATTAAACAAGAGGAAAACCTTCTAAGCACCAATTCCACCCATGCTTTTTACAATTTTGTAAACAACAAACTAAAAGACTCAAGGTCCATCCCACCCTTGATAGGACCTGATGGTAAAGACTGCAACGATGACACCATTAAAGCCAACCTCTTTAACACATTCTTCGGCTCAGTATTTGTAAACAGCAATGGATCATGCCCAGTATTTCCTAGCCGTACCACAGATAACAACAATGATCTAATACATATCGATTTTACAGAAGACAATGTTGAAAAAGCACTACGCAATCTAAAACCATCTCTATCTATTGGACCGGATGGAATATGTGCCTACTTCTTAAAAAAGCTATCCACTGCCATAGCCAAACCTCTAAGCATAATCTTTGAAAAATCTTTCAGGACCAGCTCCTTGCCTAACCTATGGTCACAAGCCACAGTCATCCCCATCTTCAAAAAAGGTGACCCCAGCCTGGTTGAAAACTATAGACCAATCTCACTGTGTTGTGTCACGTGCAAAGTCATGGAATCAATTATTAACCAATCCACCATCCTCCACTTAGAGACAAACAACCTACTCTCCAATAAACAATTTGGTTTCAGAAAAAAACTATCCTGTAATCTGCAACTCTTACACTGCAAAAACATATGGACGACACAACTCGACCAGGGCAAAGCAATAGACGCAATCTACATAGACTTCTGTAAAGCCTTCGATTCAGTGGTTCACGACAAACTACTCTTAAAAATAAAATCCTATGGTATCACTGGACAACTGAATAACTGGATAGAAGCATTCCTGGCAAACAGACAACAAATGGTCAAAATTGGGAGCGTCCTATCAAATTCTGTACCTGTCAATAGTAGTGTCCCCCAAGGCAGTGTTCTAGGACCAACTCTCTTCATACTCTACATAAATGACCTCTGTGATCATATTAAGAGCAATTGCGTTCTTTTCGCTGATGATGTAAAGCTGTTCAATACCACAGACAATACTGCTACCCTACAAAAAGATCTTGACTATGTATCAGAATAGTCAAACAAATGGCAACTTCAAATCTCAACAAATAAATGCTCTGTCTTACATATTGGCAAAAAAAACAACCAGAAAATAAAATACAAGCTGAATAGTCAAGATCTTGTTGATGACCCAAGCTCTGTAAAGGACCTTGGAATACTCACCTCTAATGATCTAAGTGCTAGAGCCCACTGCAACTACATAGCCAAAAAGGCATTAAGAGTTGTTAACCTAATCCTACGTAGCTTTTTCTCTGGTAATATCACACTACTAACCAGAGCATACAAAACATTTGCTAGACCAATACTCGAATACAGTTCATCAGTCTGGAACCCACATTACATATCTGATATTAGCACAATTGAGAAAGTCCAGAAATATTTCACAAGAAGAGTTCTCCACTCCTCTACTCGTTGTAGAATACCTTATGCTACCAGACTTGAAATTCTAGAACTAGAAAACCTTGAACTACGCCGTCTTCGGTCTGATTTAAGCATGGTATATAAAATCATACATTGCAATGTCCTACCTGTCAATGAATACTTCAGCTTCAACCATAACAACACAAGAGCACACAATAGATACAAACTCAATGTTAACCGCACCAAACTTGATTGCAGGAAAGATGACTTCAGCAATAGAGTGGTCAATGTCTGGAATACTCTACCCGACTCTGTAGTTTCTTCCCCAAACCCCAAAAACTTTAACCTTAGACTGTCTACTATTGACCTCACCCCTTTCCTAAGAGGTCTGTAGGGGGCGTGCATAAGCACACCAACGTGCCTACCGTCCCTGTCCTATTGTTTCTCTTATTCTTCTTTTATTTTTCTTATATGTACCCATTTCATATATTCACAACTATGTATACACTTATACTTATTATCTTGTAAACAATTGGCAAATCAAATAAATAAAATAAAAATAAATAATAGCAATAGTACTTAGGCTTATATACCGCTTCACAGTGCTTTTACAGCCCTCTCTAAGTGGTTTACAGAGTCATCATATTGCCCCTAACAATTTGGGTCCTCGTTTTACCCACCTTGGAAGGATGGAAGGCTGAGTCAACCTTGAGCCTGGTGAGATTTGAACTGCCAAATTACAGGCAGCCAGCAGTCAGCAGAAGTAGCCTGCAGTACTGCACTTTAACAATTGCGGCACTGCAGCTCAAGCACCTTACTGTGGGGGTGTTATGATGATGTAAGTGCGAGGACTTTTATGTAAGTTATATTTTTCAGTGTATTCTAACTTCAAATACTCAATTAAGCAAATGATTGTAAGTAGAGGACTACTTATAATCAGCCAAAGTTAAATAAAGGCCTCTTGGCCTCATGCACCCACTCCTTCAGGGGAAGTGCTATCTTCCTCCAGAACAGAAGAAATGGAAGAAAGCCGAACAGTTTCTGGAGAAATAACAACTCTATATTGCAAGGATTATATTTGATTCAGAATTCTCTGCCCACAGAGAAGCCAGAGGTAAGGAATGAATAGTTAAAAGGTACCGGAAATACAAAAAACGCAACATGAATTCATGTTGCTTTGTTAATTCCTTCCAGTTAACCCTAGTTATGCCCTATACATTTATATTTTGATTTCCTTATTTTTGTATACAAAGGAACTAATAATTCTGATTAAATGTTCTAAGCATCTTGTTCATAAAAGAGGACAATCTGGTTCACTGTGAAGGGAAATTAATGAAAAACTGTGGCACAATATTTTCAATAGACTCTTGAATTAGGTAGCAGGGTTTGAAGCATTCTTGAATCTCACCTCTCCATTGAGAGGTAGGGGAACTAGCAGTCTCTTTGTACACATAGTCTCAATTTATGGTCATAACCAAGCTCCCAATTTCAGTCGCCTCGCAAATAAAATAAATAAATAAATAACTACCCTGTTTCTCCAACAATACGGCCTCCCCCAATAGGAAGTCCCAGCATGTTTTATAGGCATGAAATGAAATTAAGCCCCTCCCCCCAAATTAAGGCCTATATTAAAACATGTGAAATGGGGAGGAAATGGCGGGGGGGGGGGCTTGCTGTTAGGAAGTACTTTTGTTGCACACCTGGATATGGTGCTGCCTGTGTTGACCCTGATACAAAGTGCCCCACCAACGCCGAGATCAACATCCAAGCCGTCGCCGCCCACCTGCCCGAAGATGCTGTTAAGTTTGAGGCATGGGTTAATGAACGGAGACCAGACTGTAAACCGTGAACTTCAGCTCTTTATTCAACAAGCATAACAGAGACAAAAAAAACCCGGCTAGCAGTCACTCTTTTATAGAGTAAGCTGCTCCCGGATAACCAATGGATAGTGTTTGAACCTTGACGCGGCCCGCCAACAGCCAGTCCGATTGCTCGGAATGAACCAATCACAACTTGCCATTATATGGGCCAATAGGACAACAGATGCAAGGCGGGGGAATTAAGTCACCCCCGAAAAGACGGCCTAGCCATTTTTTCGGGGCTCAAAAAAAAAATAAGACCCGGCCTTATTATATGAGAAACATGGTAGTGAATTATGGATTTATTATGGATACATCGACAGAAAAATAATTTGGAACCTTGTTTTTTGTATATGGTAACAGCTGCAAGGACTGTGTCTGCCAAATACTGGGAGGTGGAAAAGGAATACCAACAGTGGAAGAATAGATTTTGAAACTGACTGAATTGGCAGAGATGATGAAATAACTGCATTGATTAGAGACAACGGTTTGGTTAAGATTATGAGAGACTGGAGGCCATTTGTGGAATTTCTGCAAGTTAAATATAATAATGGACTGTTAGCAGAGGACTTTGAAGTTTAATATATTTTTTGTGGTTAACAGTTAACAGGTTTTTTTTTTACAGTGAACAGGTATTGGGCCAATTTGATAGACAATAGATTTGCATATTTTAGATATTTGTTAAGAGAATGTGATAGTAATTTAGTAAGCATAAATGAAAAATTTATAGCTATTTATAGACCCATGATTCAGGGGATCGAACCTGTTAGATTTGTGAGAGATACAGGTATCAGCATTCAAGTGGGCTGATGGTCATATGTTTATTGTTAATATTATATTTTTCTATACACTTTTATTACTTTTGTATCTTTTTTGTAATTCTGTTTTTTTAAAATGCTGTATAAAATTTAAAAAATATTAATGAAAAAGGTGAAGAGAACTTTATCCTTAATAAAGTTCAAGGTCTGGAGCAATACACAGTGTTCTTTCTTTTCTTCTGTGTCTATGAGAATTTAAGTGAATTTTTCTCATGGCATTAAAATGAAGAGTGTTCTTCCAAAAACAAGCCCTCATTTGTTTAACCAAGCCAATTTGTATCCTGTGTGCTTAGGATCTCCTGTAGATTTCTTCCGTGTTCTTTATATTATCAGTGAATAAGAAAACACAAAGGCAAAATAAATCTAATTATTTTCCACAACTGGCCTAATCTGGCTTGATATGTCAAAGCAGACATCCCACTCAAATGAACAGAGCTATATCTGTCTTTTGAAAGAAAACTGATTTGAACAGTCATTAAGAAAAAAAAACTTTATATGTGTATTAATTATATATTGGTGCATCCAGATGTGTCCAGACTTGTAAGAAGAAGTAGATCAAGGGAAAATGTTATGAAACACTAGGGAAAAGCTAGGCATACCCTGGCTTAAATTATTATCTGATTTACACTTTCCCTTCACCACACCTTTCAGCCCCAAGAAATATTTGGAGTACAGATATGCAAGTGCATATCTCATATTGGGTAAACAATATAGCTGCTCTTTTTATCAATTAAGACAATCCTACCGATAAATGTCATTGTAAGAAATTTAATAAAGCAATTGGGGTTCATGTTTCCTCCTTAGATCTACTCACCTATGTTGGAAAAGATTCCAACCAAAAAGTTGGGGGGAGGACTCTTTCATATTGAAAGAATGATCGGTCTCTTGACCTTTGTAGAAACCTCTCATTTCTGAAGGTGGTTGTTCATATCTGACTCAAAGAAATTTGTGCTAAAAAAGTATGAACCCTGCCTTGGAATTTGGTTAAAGCTCCTCAATAAAAGAAGGTAACTATAATAAACTGCATCTACAAATAAGAAAATATTTGGATTCCTGGGAGAAATGGCAAATATTGCTAATAGGAAGAATTGCCACAATCCAGATGAACATACTACCAAGATGTTATATCTATTCCAAATGATACCAATAAAATTAGACAATTCTTTGAGGAGCTACACAAAATAACAATCAAATTTGTTTGGCTGGAGAAGAAACCCCAAATAAAACTTAAATTATTGCAAGATAAAAGAACTAGAGGGGGTTTGGGACTTCTGGACTGGGGCCTATATTATCAGGCAGTGGCAATGACATGGATAAGAGATTGGATAAATCTGAATAATCAAAGGATACTGCTATTAGAAGGCCACAACCTGCAACTCGGGTGGCATGGATTCATCTGGGAAGGGAAAAGCAAAACGCACTCTTACTTTCAAAGACATCAGATGAGAGATGTGCTCATACAAATCTGGGGGGGGGGAAATTTAAAAAACCATTATATTAAAATACCGGAGTGGCTGTCAATGATGGAGGCGATGATATACCCTTAAAACATTAGATTTAAATAAAATGGTAAAACACAAGGATCAGAGGTTCTGATTCAGCAGGTTCTGACCAGTTCTGGAGAGCCAGTAGCAGAAATTTTGAGTAGTTCGGAGAACCGGCAAATACCACCTCTGACTAGATATATTACAGTATCTTTCCCCGGCCATGCCCACCAAGCCATGCCCACAGACCCGGTAGTAAAAAAAAATGAATCCCAACATTGATAAGGATCTACGAGACACCCAAGGGAAATTAAAAACAATTCAAGAATTAAAACAGCAAGGTATAGACATAGATTGGTGGCCATACTTACAGATCCAGGCAAAATTTTAAAAAGACCTAGAAGAATATGGTTTATATAAGGAACAACAGCAACTTGATGAAATAATACACAGGATGGAGGAGAAGATGATAACCAAAATATACAATTTCCACTTGAATTTTAAAATGGAAGAAGAAACCGTTAGAGACACTACAAATAGCCTGGGCAAAGAACTTTGGGTATAGTATCGAATTAGAATATTGGGAAAAAATGTGGGAAGGGGGGAATTACAAATTAACAATGTCGACAGCTTATAAAGAAAATATATATAAAATGTTTTAGCGTTGGCATCTACCCCCAGCTAGGCTTGCAAAGATGTTCCCAACCAGAAGCCCTGAAGGTTGAAAATGCAAAAACAGTCAAGGTACCTTTTTTCACATGTTGTGGATATGCCCAGAAGCCAGGAGGTATTGGATTAAAATTAAAAAATGGTTAGAGGAAATAATGAACCAACAAATTGAGCTTAGACCTGAATTTTCTTGCTAGGGATAATAAGAGGTGATTATAGTAAAAAAGATAAATATATTATGTTGCATATAACTACCATGGCCAGAATTGTATATGACAAACCTGGAAACATGACAGTATACCTTCCAAAGAGATAGTGATAAAAAAAGGTCTTAGACTGTGCAGAGATGGACAGGCTGACACTGGAGCTAAAAGATAGAGGTGAATCGGAATACTATCTGGTCTGGGACGCTTGATACAGATGTTAGACAAAAAAAGAAGAAGTAAAGATTAGTAATAAAATTGTGATGTATATCTGCGATGCTGTAACATTGTAAAGAGTGTATATATGTTTTTAAACTGTTGAAATATGTTCAATAATTTTTTTTAAGTATGAATCCATTTCAAATAGAAGAGAAAGGATATAATCATGTGGCTGCACAAGCAAAACTGATATAAATATGCACATGAAATGAGAAATGCATAAAGAAACGAAGAGGATGAGAACACAATTGGCATAATATTGCCCTTAAGAGAATTTGCTGTTAATGTTTTTGTGGAAAGGGAACTTCATGAGGACAGTGGTGACACCCAAGCAGGAAAAACCCAAAGGGAACATCAGGCCAGCCATAAAACAAACTTGCATAGGAAAAGAGATTTAATAAAAGGTATTGAAAGAAGCCCCCTAGACAAAAGCCAAGTAATTAAGAAAGCTAGGGAAACAAGGAAAAGAAATCCCTTACAAACAACAGGTCATGCCAAATCAGCAAAACAAATAGACAAAAGACAGGAGATTGCCACAAAACAAATATAAGAAAACATTAGGAAACTGATAATCCAATCAAACTACCCTGCAAAGTTTGCCTTCTGCACCCCACGGAGTTTACCCTCTGGCAGAAATGAAGACAACCCCTGACAGGATTTAAAACATTAAGAAATACAAACACAAGCACTCACACACAAAAGGAGAAAAAGTATAAAATTCAGGGGTTTATTATACAAAGAGAGCTAGCTCCAGGAACGCAGACTTCTTGCTATCTCTCGCCTTCCTGAAAAATAAAATAAACCTGGCTTCCAAGTAGCTGTCTGAATCCTTGCACCAGAGTATTCCCAGCAGGAAAATCGAATCCTCAGAAGAAAGGCATTTTCCAGCCTTTCAACAATTGGCGACCATGAAGGTTTTCCAGCCAACCCTGCCACCGGACCGGGCCCGCGGATCCAAACCCAGCCGGCATGGACCTTCTTTGTCCAGGGACAACATCCACGGACCCAGCCCGGAAGGCATAAGGGTAGTAAAGGGAGTCCTTGGGCTTTTCTGCTCAACAGCTGCTTGAAAGCAGGTGAGTACCGCTTCAAATTTATAATCTTACTAGGGAGGGGAGTGGAAGCGTGAGTGTACCAGGTGTGTGATTGTGGGTTTTCTCTACGGAAACAGTGGGATCTCACCTCTTTTTACCAGCCGCACCCCAGCCAGCTGCTAGCTCCAACAAGCCGTGACCGGCTGGATTTGGGAACGCAAGGGGTGATCACAGAGTGTGAGTCCTTCTGAAGGACGTAAGAAAAACCGAGTGGGCTGAGAAAGGAACTGGTGTTGGGAAATAAATAGAAAGCAGAATAAATAGTCCTGGTGCATCTTGCAAGCAAAGCCCTGTGCATTTAGAAGGGGCCCGTACCGGCTGCTGGCAAACAAAATTGGAAATAGTTTGCCTTAAAAAGCAGAGCAGGTCCTTCCAGATCCCCACCTTTAAGGGAGATCTGAAAACTGACGGCGGAGTGTGAGGAGGGGCCCGTACCGGGCTGCTAGGGGGCAGACGGTCCTCCAAGATCCCCGTTTTTTAGGGGGGGTCTTAAAACTGACGGCGGAGTTTCCCTATGAGAAAGGGGCCCGTACTCCGTGTGTAGGGAAACCGGAGTCCTTTCCAGACCTTTTTTGTCTGAAAACTGACGGCGGTAGCCCGGCTAAACCAAAGTAATCCCCACATCAGGTAGGGAATATGGGAAGTTGTAGCTCGAGGGCAATGGAAGAGACCCCCTTGGATACTTGAGGCTTGGGACGAAAGGCTAGTGCCTGTCCTGCCTGGAATGAATAAAAAAGATGCAAAAAGAATTTGCAAAAAAAAAATGGGCTTTATTGTGAGATGACACGGGTAGACAAATTTGGCCTGATAGCGGTACTTTAGATTATAAAACCCTGAAAGCACTTAGAACATGCATTAAGCCCAGCCAAATACCCTATTGGTACTGCTGGGCTGAAATTGTTAGGACCAAAAGACCTGACCGAGAAAAATAATAATAAAGAAAAGCCTGAAACCCATTTCAGGGAAGGGAATACTGAGGCACGGATTATGGCTCCCCTTTTAAGCAAGCCAGTGCCAGGCAGAAATAGGGGACAACTAGAATATGTTTTTACCCACACCCCCTTCTCTGCCTCTGACCTAGTCATCTAAAAAAAGGATACCCCAGCTTTCAGGGCTGATCCTCAAACAGTTATTAAAACCCTGAAATCTATCATAGACAGCCATAATCCATCCTGGGGTGACATGACTCAGCTGTTACAAATCTTTCTAAGGAAAGACGAACTATTAAAACTGTTTGGAAAACAAAACAAAGCAGACCAAATAGCCAAACTACCAACTATCCCTGGTCAGGCAGCCCCAGCCCACATCGCATGGCCATCACCCTGACCAGGACTATAATGATACCAATCAATGGGATGAACACTAGAGCAAAAGATAATTTACTAGAAGCTCTAGAGGAAATAAGAAAAAAGAAAAAAACCCTTTAAACTAGTCTGAATTTAAAAACAACAACAACAACAACACCACAAAGGGAAAAGGAAAACCCTGATGCCTTTTGGGTCCGCCTGACAGAAGCAGCTATTACATATGCCCACCTAGACCTTAGCTGCCTGAAGGACCAAAGGATTTTAGCTTCAGCCTTTGTGGACCAGTCCACCGTGGATATCAAAGAGCATTTCCACCGCTTTGTCTCTAACTGGCCAACCTTAGACATAGCAGAGTTGCGCAGGATCGCTAACTTTGTCTATGATCAAAGAGACAAACTGAAAGAGGAAGAGAAAGATTGGAAAAGGAGGATAGAAAGACATGAGGACTTAAAAATGTTTGCTGTAATGAAACATGATGCCAGACAAACGCCAGGTAAAACCCCCTATAATTCAAAGAAATGCTGGCATTGCGATAAAGCAGGATAGTCGCAAGGCAAATATCAGCATTGTTATAGGTGCAGACAGGAAGGTCATTTCAGCAGGCAATGTAGGCAACACCCCTCTTGCAACTGGTATCACCCACCACCTAGGAACATGAGGCCAGCCAATAATCCAGTCCATTACACTGAGCAACAAAGTTTCAGTCACCAGGCACCACCCAGCGCTCCCTTTCCTCCAATAAATAATAACAATAGACATCAATGGGAGCAAAGAAGAGAACATGATTTACCCCTTTCTTGACTAGAGCATGACAATGAAAGCACTGAATTCATGGCTACCTTTAATGGGCTGGCTATCCCCCTAGAAAATGGCCCAGAAGGGGAACCCATTGTCACCATTCTTATAGGAGGAAAGAAATACAATTGCTTGATTGATACTGGAGCCACCTCCTCATTACTGAACCACCATATAAAGCCTCAGTGGCTGAAGGGGCTCAGGATAGCATAATGGGAGTGGGGGGGGAGAAATAATCCCTGTAAAACTTACCCACAACGTACCAGTAGAACTAGGACCTTTCACAGTAGACCATGCATTTACTATTTGCCCCCAGTCCCCACTGTCTCTACTAGGAAGGGATCTCCTATGTAAAATGGGAGCTACCATAACATGAGGCAAACAGGGGCTGCAATTGGAAACCCCAGGAAAAGGCACACACAAGACAATCATGCTGATAACCAGTAACACAGGGCTTCATGAAGATTTAAAAAGCCTGCCACCCTCCTTATGGGGCTGGGATGCATCAGAAGTGGGACTACTTAAAGGAGCCATGAAGAGAGCAAACAAAGAGGTGAAGACCCTACTGGGCAAACTCTGTCAGGAGACACACCTCTCCTGGCCACAAGTGCTCCCAATTGCCCTCTTTTATATCAGAACCAGACCAAGACAAGATATAGGTATTTTCCCCCTTTGAGATCCTTTTTGGTCACCCCCCCCCCCATACCCTACAAAGCCTAGATCCTCATTCCCTTTGCTTAGATAGGGGGATAGGGTTCTCTCTTCTTATCTTACAGCCCTGCAAAAGAGACTACAGACCCTCTGGACCCAGAGTGCGCTGACACAGACCTTACCCCTGGAAGAAGCCCTGCATCCATATGAGCCAGGAGATTGGGTGTGGATCAAGCTCTTCACCAGAACGTCCCCTCTACAACCCAGGTGGAAAGGACCCTATCAAGTTTTACTGACTACACACACCGCCATAAAGGTTGCAGAACAAGACTCTTGGCTACATTGGACACATGCAAAGCCAGCAGTCATAGACCATAGCCAAACTCCACCACAATCAATCCCACCCATCAAACTCAAGAAAGATAGGGACACAGATCAATGGACGCTTGCAGCATTCTTCAACACTGTTGAACCACACCACTGTGAGGAACCAAGTGCAAACATTGCATTACACAAAACTGGACTCCTAGGTGCTGAGTTATAGACTATTTTTTTTATTATTATTTTTTCTCTCACCTTCTCCATTTTTTCCTTTTTTAAACCTTTTTTTTCATCGTATTTTTTTTTAACAAAAAGGACTTTAACCATACCTTTCTCATAATTTTTTGATACTTGACCTTTTACATTTTTTTTTACATTGCTATTTAAAAAAAAAAAAAGGAGGGGGGGAGGAAGGGAAGAAAAGGAATCTAGCAATGGGGAACATGAAATGCAATATATACTATGTATTATTATCTGTAACAATTGTAACATTTGTAACACAAACAACTGCGTTCCTGGAACCAAAGCTTATCCCAGAGAAAGGAAACATATGGGAATATTTAGCAAGAGAAATACTCAACACCACTAACTTTTGCTTAGCAGGAGGGAAATCATAATGTCACTGGGTGCAGCTCACCTAGGGTCACAGAATGCACCAGTCTTAGCAACACAGAACTAAAATGCAACTATACAGAGACCATATCATTTTCATATAGTTACCTGAAGTTCCCACCAGGATGGTTTTTCCTTTGTGGCTTAAAAGCCTACTCATACCATCCTGCAGATGCCACAAATGGCCCCTGCACCTTGGGAAGGTTAACCATGCTTATGCCATCCTTACAGAGACGACACAGGAGAGCCTTCCAAACCCTAGACTCAGACTGTGATTCCAAAGTCTCCTTCCCACAAAAACAGAATACATCTCATTGGCAATATCCCTGGTAGGGGTACCTGGATTGGCAGTGCGAAATTCTAAAAATTTGAATAGACTAGCATGTACCCTGGCAAAAAGCTTGAATTCGACCTCCCATGCCCTGGATGCCCTTAACAGAGAACTGAGGGAGGTCAGAGAAGCCACCTTGGAGAATAGGGCAGCAATAGACTTCCTTCTCTTGAAGCATAACTATGGCTGCGAAACATTCAAAGGGATGTGTTGCTTCAATCTGAACGAAACCTCAGAACTCATAGGGAGGGACATCCACCACCTGAAAGAGCTATCTCAGAATATTGGTCAGGAGCAATCATTCCTGGACTTTTCATGGCTCTTCTCATGGATGCCAGATTTCCATTGGCTCAAAATCCTTATAACAACCACAGTCACCATTTGTGTCTTTGGAGCCCTCATGTGTTGCCTCTGTCGATGCATACCGCCCTGCCTTAGCTGCCTAAAGGCCTGTATTCCCTCTCAGAAGAGAAAATTAAAGGGGAGACAGGCAGCCATGATAATGATCCAGATTGATCACAATACCAAGTATACCCAGACATTCAATCAGAGACCACACTCTAAAAAAATAAAATAAAATGAAGGATTGTGGAAAGGGAACTTCATGAGGACAGTGGTGACACCCAAGCAGGAAAAACCCAAAGGGAACATCAGGCCAGCCATAAAACAAACTTGCATAGGAAAAGAGATTTAATAAAAGGTATTGAAAGAAGCCCCCTAGACAAAAGCCAAGTAATTAAGAAAGCTAGGGAAACAAGGAAAAGAAATCCCTTACAAACAACAGGTCATGCCAAATCAGCAAAACAAATAGACAAAAGACAGGAGATTGCCACAAAACAAATATAAGAAAACATTAGGAAACTGATAATCCAATCAAACTACCCTGCAAAGTTTGCCTTCTGCACCCCACGGAGTTTACCCTCTGGCAGAAATGAAGACAACCCCTGACAGGATTTAAAACATTAAGAAATACAAACACAAGCACTCACACACAAAAGGAGAAAAAGTATAAAATTCAGGGGTTTATTATACAAAGAGAGCTAGCTCCAGGAACGCAGACTTCTTGCTATCTCTCGCCTTCCTGAAAAATAAAATAAACCTGGCTTCCAAGTAGCTGTCTGAATCCTTGCACCAGAGTATTCCCAGCAGCAAAATCGAATCCTCAGAAGAAAGGCATTTTCCAGCCTTTCAACATTTTAAAGCTAAAATATTATTTGTACAATGTTTATTAATTAAATCACAATTGCCTAGTGTTGGAAGAATAATCCATCTGGTTCAGTTCCAAGCCAGGAGAAAGACATTGGAAATATGGAGGCTGATAGGAAAAATGGTTTAATGGTGAAGCAGAACCGCATACCCTAGGTCAGGGGTCTCCAACCTTGGCCCCTTTAAGCCTGAAGGACTTCAACTCCCAGAATTTCTCAGCCAGCTTTGCTGGCTGGGGAATTCTGGGAGTTGAAGTCCTCCAAGCTTAAAAGAGCCAAGGTTGGAGACCCCTGCCCTAGGTAGTTCTGGGCAGCTGACCACATGGAATTGAGAGTGAGGGCTTTGCCTTCTCTTGGGCTTTGCACTTGAGTTTTCTGTTCCTGTTCAAGAACATGTATTCTATTGGCTGTTGTCAGATTCCTACGGGGTCATGTTTGTCTGAGGTCCCAGGCTTGGTTGAAGTTTGTTGGGTGATGCAATGTCCTTAGGAGATTGTGCCATGTGGTGAGCTCTGTTGCTAGATGGGCTAATCCTATTATGCCCTGGAGGATCATGTCTTAATCCCAACATCCTGGAGCTGGAGGCCTTTTGTCTTGTAGATAAACTGGCACCAAATATCTGCTGCAGGCAGGGAACTGCTTTCTATCTTTAAACATGTTTCTTCTTTTATCATCGAGGGAAATATAATATTCTGCCTTTTTTAATATTTCCCAAAATATTTCATTCTTCTAGGAGAGGGGTGGGTGCTAACTTTGTACACTGGGCTGTGTGAATTCAGATCAAATACATTACAGAGGACCTTTGCCTGCATACCAGTTTTAAGAATGGAGTGTTTCAAAACTTCATTGATTACATATTCTTCTAATGTTTTCAGTTTTCTTTCTAATTTTTCCACTTTATTGTAACATTCTAGAAAATGAAAGAATTTTTTTTAAAAAAGCAAAAATCACATAAAACTGAGAAAATATCAGAAACATATTATGTCATATAATGAGAAAAATATTTCATCCCAAGTTTTAAATACATTACTGAACATTGATTGTGGGGGAACTGCCATAGAGTCTGGTTTTAATCATGGTTTTACCTTTATATACAAAAAAATGAACATATATCATAAATTCCATTTGTAAGCACTGCCCATCTTCCAATATTAAATAAAAATCTTTTTTGTTTCACTCCCTGTTCAGTAAATCCATAATTCTTTGTACAATGATACGTTCTTGGTGTATCATTCAAAAATATATCTGCATCTTTCATTCATCATGAGTTTGGTAACTTTTTATTAATATATCTATGAATATTAAATATAAATAGGGCAATAGTGTCAGGGATGGGATTCAAATTTCTTAACAACTGGTTCTGTGGGCATGGTCTAGTTTGTGGGTGTGGTTTGGTGGTCACATGACTGGGAGGGTATGGCTTGTATGTAAATATTGTAAATATTTATGTAAATATTGAATTTTTTATTTAAAAAGAGCAACTTTTACCTAAAATCAGGGAAAGCAGGCAGGCAGATTGAGTTGCTCCCAGAATCACAGATTCACTTAGAGACCTACTATTCTGCAATCTGCAACCTGAGTCTGCACTAAAAAATACAAGCTTCAGTCCTAAGGAAGTTTTTTTCTGCTTTTAGATTAGCTAGAAAGCAAGAAATCCAACAATTTCCTGTTTTCTAGCTAATCTAAATCTCCCAGCACAGCTGATAGTAGGAACAGTTGATGGTTGATAGCAACTTTCCAAAAATTAGGCTAATGCAGGCTAATTGGATGGTGCACACGCCAGATAAGGAATGAGTGGGCAGGGAGGGGCCAGCCAGTAGTACAATTTGCCAGTTCTCCAAACTGGGCAGAATCATAACAACTGGTTCTATAGAACTGGACCGACCAGGTAGAATCCTACCCCTGAATAGTGTATAAGATCACAAATAATTGTTTCTTTAGTTAGTTTATACTTCAGCATAATGAAGTTGACAGTAAACATTTTTAAAATGTTTTCTCAGGTGAGTGGTAAACACAAAAGAATTTTTTGAATTAATACTTTATGTCCTTTAAAACCTATTTTACATCACTACAGGGAATTTATCTTCACTCAGAACATTTTTGGCTAATTCATGGACACATACACACAGATCTTATAGGATCCCGAGAATCATAGATCAGTCCAGCTAAATTAGGATTTTTGGCACACATACAATATGAAGAATTCTACATGCAGAAGCAGTAGCCTAACAGGAGGTTATAATCCTTTTTCATGTATTCACTTAATTGTTTCTAGAAGTAATCACTCAGGCTGCCAGGTTAGCAAATGATCTAGAACTAGCCTTCCCTAATATTATCTGAAATATCCAAATGTTTTCCACCCCCATAAACATACCTAGTTTAAACTCCGTGAATGAAAATCTAAGCATTGTTTTATGCTATGTCTACATATTCCTCAAAACAAAATGATACAATGCACAGTACTATATAATGATTAGAATTCTGTATTATGCCAAAACAATGGTTCACACTTCTTATTATTTATTTATTTGATTTGATTTGTCAATCATTTACAAGATAATAGGTATGAGAATAAACATGAGTATGAACACAGGAAATAGGTACAAATAAATGAGGACAATAGGACAGGGACAGTAGGAACGATTGTGCACTTATGCACGTTCCTTACAGACCTCTTAGGAATGAGTTGAGGTCAATAGCAGATAGTTTAAGGTTAAAGGAGTCGGGGTTTGAGGATGTAACAATAGAATCAGGTAGTGCATTCCAGGCATTGACCATTCTGTTGCTGAAGTCATACTTTCTACAATCAAGTTTGGAGCAGTTTACATTGAGTTTGTATCTGTTGTGTGCTCTTGTATTGTTGCAGTTGAAGCTGAAGTAGTCATTGACTGGTAGGACATTGTAGCAGATAATTTTGTGTACTATGCTTAAGTCCAACCATAGATGGCGTAGTTCTAGATTGTCCGAGCCCAAAATTTCAAGCCTGGTGGTGTCGGGTATTCTGTTGCAAGCAGAGGAGTGTAGTACTCTTCTTGTGAAATACTTCTGGACTCGCTCGATTGTATTAATGTCCGATATACAGTGCAGATTCCAGACAGATGAGCTGTATTGGTCTAGCAAAGGTTTTGTATGCCCTAGTTAGCTATTCAATATTACTGGAGGAGAAGCTTTGTAAGATTAGATTTACAACTCTTAAAGCCTTTTTTGCAATGCTGTTACAGTGAGCTCTGGCATGTAGGTCGTTTGATATGAATACTCCAAGGTCCTTGACAGAGTGAGGGTCGTCAACAAGGTCATATCCGCCTAGCTTCTATTTTTTACCAATGTGTAGGACAGAGCATTTGTTGGTCAAGATTTGGAGTTGCCAGTTGTTTGACCATTCAGACACATAATCAAAGTCGCTTTAAAGGACAGTAGCATTGTCGGTGGTGTTGAATAATTTTACGTCATCAGCGAAGAGGACGCAGTTGCTCATAAGGTTTTTTCTGTTTAAATTTTCTGTTTAAATTTTCTTTACATCTTAAAATATGAAAAGTGGGAGGGGAGGATGTGATAATAGTGGTGGTGTTAATTATAAAAAGATTTCCCAGTCAATGTGCAATTCCCCCTCTTTGGGAATGGATACTACCATCCATAGAGCTGACATCTTCTGTTGTGATCTTAACATGAAAGGAAAAGTAATAAAATGTTCAGAGCCAATGTTAATGAAATACTTCTTCGATGGGATGCTTACAATCAATGCATAACTAGGTACAACCCCATAAATGGCAGCAGAGTGGGGAACAGCAGAAAAGTGTACAGCAGGGGTGTCAAAATCACGCTGGCCAGATGCATCACGTGATGGCCATGCCCACCCCCATTTTAGCGAAGGAGGGAAAGTCATGATACATCATGTGATGACAACATGAAAATGTGAGTTTGACACCCCTGGTGTACAGTGTTGAAAAACCATCACAAATTTCTCATTGTCCTTTGAAAGGCCATATATGCAGCACAGCAAACAGGGCGCTGCTACCATCCTATCACTAGCACAGACAGAGTTTATCCATTATTTTTCTGGCTGTGCTCCTGGGCGTTTAACAGCTGTCTGAGAGATAAAAATCTGTCAGTGGAATCTTTCCCCACCTGCGTGGAAGAAGCTGTTTCCACATCTGATGTTCAGTAGCTGTGTTAGGCACTCACTGGAAAAGCTGAAATCCCGTTGGAAGGATGAACCTGCTGTAAGCAAAAGGGCTCAGACAATCGTTCACAGTAATCGCAATTGTGCTCTCTCTCCTTCTCCCTCTTCCTTCCTTAGTAAGTCATGGTCCTAGTACACTTTTAAAAATAGAGCGACAGCCTCAGGTTCAATGAAAAAAATTTATTCCTGCCGTTTTCATTACAAGGAAATCCTACCTTTATCCACTTGCAGAATAGCAAAAAAGAGATGTATATCTGTGCCTAAGCAGACAGTACTAAACACTGATTCATGAACATTTGTACAATCATCCTTTAGCCCTGTCCTGGTGAGACCTTTATGTGAAGTTCTCCAAAAGTAAAACTTAAAGCATCCATCTTCTCTAAATCGTATCAATTGTTCTACTGGACTGTCAATCTTCCTGGGGACAGTACAGAGCTTTAAGTGAGGAGTTTTTGCAGATCATCCATCACAGATGATCTTTCTGCATCCATTCTTCACTGACATCCCTGTGTGTCTTTGAGACAGGAGAGAAGATGCCCAATGAGACTTGAATCTAGAGAACTACTTGCAAAGGGATGGCCTCAGCAGAACTTGGACCTGAGCAAATGCTGCTTTTTCCAGCTCTTCAGATATTCCTGACAACATCAAAGGTTTGTTGTCGCATCATGTCAAAACATGCAATCAGCCTTGACTTTTGATTGCTGCCAGTTCAACAAGAAACAAAAAAGAAAGAAGAAATAAATGAGGAATAGAAGAAATAGTTTTTGGTTTTTATTCTGCACACTAAAGAAATGGCTATAAAATAAAATTGAACTCTATCTTCAAGTAATAAAAGCAAGTGTTTTCACACACATATATTCAATATAATATTTGCTGCAAAGTATCTTTTTTGCATAAGCGTAACAAAGGACCTAATCAGGTTTTCATTATAAGATGTTGACAGGCAACAGAGATAACAGAAACGCTTATGACCAATGAATTAATTATCATATTATATGAATGTATGGCGAAATGCATTATCACACACTGGATTAACCCAGGGCCAGGCATCTTTTCAGACACCAGACACTATTTTTTTAATGGCACCATGGCTATAAGTTATGTCTGTGCATATAGTCAT
Source organism: Notechis scutatus (assembly GCF_049901735.1). Lineage (NCBI taxonomy): Eukaryota > Metazoa > Chordata > Lepidosauria > Squamata > Elapidae > Notechis > Notechis scutatus. The sequence goes on from NC_142009.1 coordinate 179,549,757, forward strand.
AATTTACAAGGTTATCACATTTCATAAGATTTTGTGGTTCATGTGTGAAATCTTGTGAACTATTGGCATAGTTGTACAAAGCTTTGTGAAAGTGAAAAATATTTTACATTTGTTTTCATTTTATTCTAAAGTTCTAGGGATTTCTCCAGGGTTTTTTAGTCCCTTCCGTGCCAGTTGTTTTCCCACTGCAAACACTTCATTCTTGAAATGCTTCTCATTCAACACTTCTTTTATAGAATTTAAAGGCAAAGGTCTAAGAAACTTGAATTCAGTAAAGAGACAATGTCAACTTGTGCAAGGTGGCACAGTGGTTAGAAAGCAGTACTGCAGGCTACTTCTGCTGATCATTTCTACTTCTGCTGCCAACAGTTTGGCAGTTCGGGTCTCACTAGCTCAAGGTTGACTCAGCCTTCCATCCTTCTTAGGTGGGTAAAATGAGGACCCAGATTGTTGGGGGCAAGATGCTGTCTCTGTAAACCTCATAGAGGGCTGTAAAGCACTGTGAAGTGGTATATAAGTTTAAGTGCTATTGCTATTGCTATTTCGGACTTTGGGATCAGATTGGACAAAATGATCCACCAATCAAATACTACTCAACTACTTCTGCATTCTATTACAGATCATAATAGTATTATTTCACCTCCTTTTTTGTCAGTTTCAGGGTGGCAACCCATCCAAAATTCAGCCCCCAAATGTAGTTATGGTTGTACTGTGTTGCTGAGAAAGCTGAAGCTTGCTTTGTGGCTTAATGTCCACATATTAACTGGTAAATAGAACCCAATGTACAAATCCATTAAAGAGATTCTGCCACAACCCAACCTTTAATAAGGATGGATTGCAATTCCCATCACTACTGCCAACATGTTGGACGTGGTCCCGAGTGCAATTGTGATTGCAGCAGAAACAGACTGATAAAAGCATCGCACCTCTTCCTATAATTAAACTTGTTTAGTTTTATTGTGGTTAGCAGCTATGTATTTTAGTATTTAGTATTTATTTTATTTGTCAATCACTTACAAGATACATATATGTGTGGCCCCACAAATCAATGGTGGGTAGCAGTGAGATTCCGCCTACAAGCCTATTACTCAGCTTGGTCCTACACACTTATTCCTGAGTGAGCAATCAGTTGGGACAATACAAAGAAAGAATACAAGACTGGGCCTGCCTTCCTAAGAACCCGTGGGTGTAACATGGCATTTCTGAAGCAGTTAAACTCCAAACGTAAGAAGTGTACATTTTTTCAAGGAATATAAATGAATCATTGCAGGATTTTTGAATGTGTCAATACGATGCACATATTCACTCAACTTGCCTTGGATGCTTCAATGCTAATTGTTGGGAGGTCTTCCTAGTGTGAAGTCCAAGAAGGCCTTTGAGATTACAGTACTGCAGAATCCCTTGCTTTTTTGAAAAACCGAAATTTCTCTGACTTCCTGAAGTGGCAAAGTTAAGAGATTTGGAAGGCTGACCATTTACCACTAAAATGATGACTTTTGCTGAAGAAAAGGGAGAAAAATAGTTTCTAAGTATATCTTCTCTCTCCTTACCACATTCTTTCAGTGAAGCAATTATCGCTAATCTTTTAAGTAGGAGAAAGAATGAAACTTATCTGAAATTGCATTACTTAAGAAAATTAAAACATACATTTTGAACACATTATAGTCTAAGAAATAAATGTTGTATATCAGCTATCACAATTGAATTAGCAACGTGAGAAAAAAGTTTGAATGTTGAGTTTGGTTGGTTAAACTAGCATTGGTTTACAGTCAAGCTCAGATACTGGACTATAGAAGGTGGGCAGTTCTGTTCCCATAGAAACATGATACTTATTTGAAAAGGAATGTGTAAAATGTTTAAAATTTAAATGAATATTAATTTTAACGATAGAGTTCAACTGGTATGGATTGTTGTTTTAATTATTTTATATATTTATAATTTTTTCTTTTTTAAAAATAGTGTGTAGCTTTAGAATATACTAAGCAGAATCCGAATGGAAGTTATGTATTATATTAAGTGTTAAATTTAGGGGAAAGATATAAAGGCGTCATACTCCAATCAGTGATTACAGGAGAAATTTTGTGTTAATGAGAAAAGATAATAGACAGTTGAAACAGGACAGACAAAGGATATAAGTATAATGATTTAAATTGAGATGAAATAAATAAAATAGAATTAAGAAAGTGAAAAGAGGGGAGAAGCTATATAGAAAATCTAGAATGATAATAAGATATGGAATGGTATATAAAAGTGAGCATGAACTTGAATTTATGTCTGTACGAAGAGATGTAACCCGGAATCAAGCTGCTTTCAAAAAAGATGTTTTATGTTTTTATGTTTTGTGTTTGGTTTGTATGTTTGTTTTTTAAAAAATTAATAAATTTTTTGGGGAAAAAAAGAAGGTGGGAAGTTCTCAATTTACTAATACTTTTGCTGGGTATTTTGAATGGCTGGAACGTTTTTCTAATTGAACTATTTCAACAGGCCATACAAAAGGTTCACAATGTGGATCTACAGATTATTATCTCCATCTTGCAGCCCAGGAAACAAGGCTTGGAGAAAGCTCACAATCAAGATAAAGCGTCTATCTACAATAAAATGTATTAAAACAAAAAATATTAAAACCACAAATATTAAAACCAAAACCAAATCAAAACAAAATATGTGGCACTACCATACCTACTTTCACCATACAACCCACAACAAGTCCATCTCATTAATCTCACCCTATCCCAGTGCTTGAAAGGAGAGCCTTAAGAACTTTTCAGAAGTCAGGGATATGTGTGCGTGCCAAGAATCAGGGAGAAGAGTGGTCATAAGGCAGAGCTGCCACAGAAAGACATGCTTCCTAGGTCCCATAAGATGTCAGTCTTTAAAGGAGATAACTAAGATTGTGCCACCTTATCCAATCTAGTGTCAGGTTTCCAAGTGATGAAATCCATTTTAAAAGAAAAGAACAAAGTCCATCTTCAAAAAGATTTATTTTATTTAAGAAAGCATCAAATTGGCAAAGTCCATGATAATTCCGGATCTGGCCCAACCCGGAATTACCCCACAATATTAGAAGTTAGAAACACCTCCCAAAAGTCACATTCTCCAATAGAAGTAATTCAACGTTGCTTGATGTCATAAATCTCCACCTCCAGGGGCCCAAGCATGGACAGCTCGTTTCCCGTGGGAAAGATCACCTAGCCATAACATTCTCTATCTCCACTCCTCCCCCCTTAGGAATGTGTCAAGCCCGAAACCCTTCCCCCCATGACTGCCACAGAGAAAATAAGAAAAAGAATATATACTAAGACAAACTAAAATGGCTACACTTATGTCAATTTTGGGCTTGAAATCTAGCAGGATAGGCAGATGTCCTTAAGGAAAATGCAATCCCACAAATAATCTGGAACTCTGGTCATATAGGGCTTTAACCAGTACCTTGAATAGTGCCCAGGAGGAAACCGAGAGCCAGTGCAGCTCACTCAACAAGGGCATAACATTGGCACCCTTGACTGTGCCCGCCCCATATTTAGGACTATAGGTAGTCCTCAGTTTAGATCCATAATAGACCCTGCTAATCATACTTGTTAAGTTTTGATGGTTGTAAAACAGGTCTATCATATGACATGGGACACTGCAATTGGCCATAAATATGGCTGTGGGGCTAAACGCCTGGAGTTCAGTCAGGTGACCATGGGGACCCAACCATTGGAACTTTGAATGTGGATCATAAGTAGCCCCAAGGTAGGTCCATTATGAATCTGAACAGTCGCTAAGTGACCAGTCACAAGTCAAGGACTATCTGTGATTGTAACTTCCATGTGGTCTTTAAGGGCAGCCCCATGTAGTGTGTTGCAGCAATCCAAGAGCAGTAATAATCAAGCAGTATAAAGCAGCTTCCTCACACAACAGATATTTGGAATGATAGGAAGCAGAGGTTAGTAGATATGCTACGCTTGTCTCCTATAAACTGCGATTCTGGCCTCAGGCATAGCCGAGATGCTTTTCTTGAGAATATTTGACTGTCTATCCCTTAGTTGGATGCCAAAATGGCTTAAGCTAGCTGTATGGACAATTCTATAAAATGCTAGCATGCATAATTGTAGCACAACCTAGAATCGGGGAACCTGGAAGTCTATGGGAGGATCAAAGGGGAGCAGATAACAAAAGCAGTATGTCTCGTGAGACAAACTCTGCCCTGTTTGGACACACTTTGTGATGTTGCACATGGGTGAAAGGAGTGGAGTTTGTATTTCTCTGGCCTCTCAACATTTTGATGAAACTATTGGAGCCTCTGGATATCCCTGACCTTGCACACGAGATGTTGCTGATGGACAATCCACACCATTCTTCACCATTGGCAATGTATTCCCTGAGGTTGCGGAGTTACAGTTCACCAACTTCTGAAAGGCCAGTTCCCTTCTAGCAGAAGCATGGATTTGTGAGCAAATCTCTTGATGGTGTAAGGGACGTTAGATTCAGCTATTTTCTATGGGTTTTGTGTGTGCGTGTGTGTGTATGTATATGTGTATATACATACTTGTATTTTTAAAATAGTTTCACACACACACACATTACCAATTAAAGCAATTATTTTTTTAGTCTTTCATACACCTGAAGAATTGTGTTTTTAAAAGTATTAAATGAGAAGGTACATGCTGTTAGATATGCATGCTCATTGACCAGATAAAAATGCCAGGAGGTGAGAATTTTTAATGTATTATGAAAGATCAGAATAAGTTCATAGGAATAAAGAAAAATTAAATCAAATTGGAATGTGTTCATTTCTGCAGACAGGACCCTAGATTTTCTAGAAAGAATATCTAATAAAAGCTATACAATCTAATCTGTAATGTTAAGACTGAAAAGTGGTTTTTAGGGAACCTTTTGTCAGTAAAATGTACATAGAATGCTAAATGAGCTTGCTGTAAATCAAGCAATGGCAATTTAAAGTATAATTGTATCCATATTAAAAAGCCAGTAATCTAAATTATACCTATCAAATACTTTAAAGAAGTTTTCATTAATTCAGGCTATGATTAAGAAACATTGTGGACTGGATATTGGAAATGTGACTGCATATATGTGCATGTTACCAACAGCCAGGGAAATCTAGTAACATGTTCTTAATTTTTTTGTTTCTTTCATCAAAGCTGCATTATAATACCAATATTGAAACAAACAGTTCCATTTACCAGAAAATAGAATTTCTAAGATTCATCAATCTGGATATTGTAAGCAAATTGCTGTTCATTTGGGGGGGTGGGGTGTCATTTGGCAATTTAAATAAGCACCCCCATGAAATAGTGTTGCAAATTGCTGTTTGATGAAGGACATCAATTGTCTTCAATGATATTCTGCAATTCCTGAAACGTATGCAAATTGGTTCATTTAACCATTAAAAAAATAGACAAGGAAAAAGTTCACCAAAGCAATTTTTATTTTATAATCAACAAGGCACAAAAAAATTCAGAAAATAAGAATACAAATGCAGACAAACATGGATCACACTTCCTTTACCCTCCCCCCCAGATCTCTTTAATTACTACACCATCACCGTCAAAAAGTTTAAAAACAAGACATTTGGCTCTATTGCCATCAACTGATCTCTTCATTTTTAATTTCTACAAAGAACCTATCAACTTCAAAGGGTGAAAGGCTTTTTTTAAAATACAATCAAGTGGCTTCTAGAAAGTGGGATTATCATTCTCATCACCTTCAATCAGCTTGCTCAGGTGGAAAAATAACTTTAGTCCAACTCATCTGGAAGGCATTAGGTAGGGGAAGGCTGACTCAGCCTTTTCATATGTGCGTTCAGAGAAGCGCATGTTGAACTTATAACACACACTTCCTCCTGGAAGATAAATTTGAGGTTGAGGGAAGTGAGATTGCAGACAGGTCTCCATGTGCTTTCTGACTTTATAGACTTGAGTGGAGGGTTCTGAATATTTTAATCAAGTTCTTATTTCTATAATAGTATACATCAAATAGTAAAGAGTTGAGTGTTGGATTCCAACATTGCACTAATCCACAATATTGTTAGCTATGATTGGTTGAATACACTACAAATGTCTGGTTTCACAGATCACACTTAGCCATTTACCTACCGTTTACAAAGCACAATGGCTGTTCTCACAGACCACACAAAGACATAAATAAGCAAATCATGTAATAATGTAAAACAATGTGTGAACATAGTTACCATACTAAGCTGCTTAGGCCTGCTTTCATAGAAATAAACATGGCTCTATTCAATATACTGCAAATTTAAAACAAAACAAGAAAGCAAAGTAAACAGTCTATGTTTGGGGCATGAAATGATTTGCTCAACTGTTAAAAAAAGCAAATATCTCATTTTTAAAAATATCATAACTACATTAGGTCAATACAACTAAAAAGAAAGTTCTCTATTACATCACATTTTATTGGCTTTTATTGAACAAATGTCCTATTGGTAGTTATGTGTGCTTATTCTCCTGTTATTACTACTATACCTTGTGATATCACTAATATTGAGCAGTATATTTGGAAACATGGACATATATTAATGTCATTAATTCACACAATAATGAAACTGGCCATCTGAAGTCAAATGTAGTGTTTTGATCCATTAAATGCACATTCTTATTGGAATATATTTTGTCATCAAATGGTACAACTCAATTAAAAAAACATTTGCTTTAAAAAAACAAGTTTTCTTGCTGCAAAATAAGATGTGCTGATGTTTCTATCACTAAGCCTTTCCCCACAAATCAAATTAGATAATTACTAAAACATGTTTTACATTGAGCCCAATTGAAGAATGACAAGGTTCACCTCACACAACATTAACAACTTCAACATGGTATGTGGAATGATTCTGTAACTGCTAATATGTAGATCACAATCTTCGAATAATGAGGAGCAATATTGCATTATAGAAGATTAACAAGAATATGCGGCACTTCCATTACCAACACATACACCCCTGCACAACAAATCGACTGTAGGCAAATTCAGTTTTTTCTAAACCCAAGTAATCTTTCCAACTTAGTGCCCCCCAGAAATACTGGATTATGACTGCTATCATACACTAGGTTGGGGAAGATTGAACAAAATCTTATTTAATTGCATTAATATAACTTCAGAATTTATGTGCCCTGAATAGAGAGATCTTCTTATGCAAAACTAGATGTCATACTGGTAGCATATTTAATGTGCAGGAGCCTGGAATAGAAATGGATGTTACTTCACTACTGTGGACCAAATGGGGCACCATCATTCATACAAATGAAACCCTCCTTAAATAAATAATTACCCCAATTCTTCATTCATAGAAAACAAAATGTATCGGTTTGTGATAGGCAGGATATGATATATGAATGAAATCAATAAGATTGGTAAAGTTGATCCTATATCCTCCTCTACTAGTGGAATCCACTATTCCTCTTTTACTGATTATTACACAGCATGTAAATTCATTGGATTGCTTTTCTGGCATTATATTTATCGGAGATATTCCAACTTTTAAAGGGATTTTTTTTTTAAAGGAATGTTCAAAAACTGGTGACAACATTTGAAGTGTTATGCCACTCTTAATCTGAATGTCTACTCAAGCAATTTCCATGGTATGAATTTTTGTTTATTTCTTCCTTCCCTGTTTAGTTTATAGTATGAAACAATATTGTGTTTCTTCATCTCCCTAAATAGCAGACAAGCATACAGTGTAAATAAATACATTACAGATAGACATTCCTGAAGTCTCTGAGAATGTTATACACTGAGCATAAAATGCCTGTTATAATACAGTCAGCTCTTTTAAATGCTATATTCCTATAACATTTTATGGAATTGCTTTTTTTCCCCACTTTAAAAAATAAACATGTCAAACCTGCGGTTTAAGTGTCTTACACTATGTTCCCTCCCTGCACCTTTCTCTACCCATGACCCAAAGTAAGGTGTTTTTTTTTTTTAAAAAAATGAACTTGTAACTATTGAAAGTAGATACTGACATTTCAAGTAAAAATAATGGCAGCCACCTCTACTCAACATAATACATATTTTGACACTTGTTTAAAAACATTACGTTACTCACACGTATAATACATTCTTAAATAACAAGGCCCCACAGTATTACTTTGTGAGCCTTTCCCATGTAGAGGTCCCCTTTCTCAGGTTTGCACCCACTGCTTGTGCTGCAGTTTCACTTGTCTCTCAGCTCCTCACTTAGCGACTGTTCCAGTTCTTAGGCTTTGGCTATGAAATCCCTTTTTTTCAATGAGGCAACGCTGGTTATTAAGGCTTGATTTGTTTTCCATTCAAAGCTTTATTTGGAAAGAACTATTTTCCAACAGCAGAATGTCTATCTTGTATCTTCTGGCTCGGTTTTTATGACCTTCCGATCAAAGTTGTTGAAAGCCGAGTGAGGAAAATCTTTCAAAATACCAAGACCTTCTACAATAACAACAAAAGAAAATTAGTATTGTTGAAAAACAGTACAAATGGCCAATGTAACCAATGGCTAGTATATAAAACCATATAAGGTAGCATCTTATTTACTACACTGTAGTAGTGAAAAAAATGGAAGCTTATTAAAACCACCATGGTGAAGATACTTTGAGGGAAAAGGAGCAGAAACCTCTATGATCAAAGGGGTCACAGCACATTCTTAGAATCAGTGACCCTCAAAACATAGGCTTCAGGTCTTTGGAGAAACAAGCCCTGGTAGTGAAAACTGCAAATATCCAAACTTCTAACTTGGGGTCTTAAAATGGTTGGAAAGATTACAATGATAGTGAGATGTAAAGATGACAGTTCCAGATTCCTCCATAACCAGAGGCAGCTTAAGTTGTCTCATACTTTGTATTAAAAAAAAACAACAACTTTATTTATCCATTCCATTTATTTTTATAATTGCCCATCTCACATATATGACTCTGGGCAGCTCACAACCACCACCAAAATGCCATAAGCAAATGGCAAATAAAGAACAAATAAAACATAACTATATTAAAACAACTATAATCTGAAGCTAAGATAAACACAATACTACAAGTCAGATTTTCTGAGCTCTAAGCCTAGCTCCAATGGCATCAATTGAAGCAACATTTTAACAACTATTCAAAATAAAGTCAATCTTTCTACTCTCCATTAAGAGTTAACTAACCCTGTCTTGCTGGTTCTAACTTTCAAGAGTTATTTTGCTAGTGCATTTTCAATGCATGTAATGCTAGAAAAAGCAATCTTTTGAAAACAGTAGCATTGATATTGGATTTTTTAAGGTATGAAGCACCAGCAGATATAGGTATCTATTTGCTAACACTGGCAAACAAGGTCTGTCAATTAACAAAATATATACACTGTGCTGTCTAGCACAGCTGCCTGCTGGGCATAAAGGAAATCAGGGACAGTTCCTTCTAAATTCAGATAACATGGTCATCTGATACTGAGCATACAATAGCTCTTATATTTAAGGCTTGGAAATGCTTTTCTATACCTGCTAACATTTACTTAAACAAACCGAGTGAATGGTAAGGATGTCAGTTATAATATGCCTTTCCTTTCAGTACAGCCACTGATGCAAGTATGGGATGGAATCTTATAGTTCTGGAATTCCACACATTTTCCTGTTAAAAAGCTGACTCTGAGCATGCTAAGTATCAGTGGATGTGACATTACTTAGGTACTTATCAATCAGGTACAAAACTTCATTAAGCTACACAAGATTGTGGGAAAGAGACCTCTCTCACCACATGGATGGCAGTTAAATGGGAGTTGCAGTCCCAATCCAAACAAATCTAGCTATTTATAGGTTAATTAATTAATCAACATACACTTCCCAGAATATTCAAGATACAGCGTGAAGGAGAAAAAAAAATCCTTACCTGGCAATTGTGATTTTGCCTCACCACCAGCATATTGTCGGCTCAGATCACTGCAAAGGGATTTCACTCCAGGAGCTTCTCCATCTAATGAAATGTGTGACATGTGTCTGTTTGATAGACCTGATATACGGAGATTTAAAGGCCTTTCACCTAAAAGATATCAGCACAGATATAAATCACATGCATGTTATAACAGACATGGACCAACTCTACCTTCTAAGAGACAAGCCCACTGTAAAAAGTATCACATAGATATTATTTACACAAGTAATTTTTTTCTGCTTGCTTCTTTACAATGTAAGCCTTTCATCCATATGGTATGTTTGGCTCCAAACCACATTTTCAGTCATTTCATGATTCCATAGTTATCAAAAGCATGGGACCCACAAATCACCTGAAGCATTTGGGAGTAGGATGTGTGTATAAACACACAAAATAGGAACAACTGTGATTACTTTGCCTCCACAGCATTGTGAATAAATTAAATCATAAACTTCAGGAAACTTGTTTTTCCTAAGGCAAAGGTTGGACATAGGAAAGTCATTTGCGGTCTCTGAATCACCCTAAAAACTCCTTAAACCTCAGCAAATTTAATTCTCCATATGAAAGTATTTGTATACTGTATGAAATAATACTGTTATTGTCAGGAAAATAGGAGGTATTAGGCATGTTTGCTATCTTGAATTTTAAATAAAATGGTGGGATAATAGTAGTACCAATAGTAATGGGCATAGAAAGTCTGGATCTTGAATACCATTCATTGGCATTGACAAAAATCATTGTCAATCAATTGCAAAAGGCAGCTTTACTTGGAGTAGCTTACATCCTGGGAAAATATCCTTCACATCATGAAATAATTTCTGCCAATCCCAGGTTCTTGGGAAGGACTTGACAGGTGGATAAAAATGCCAAGTCCACTTTTAACTCTTCAATCAACCACAATCATCATCATCATCATCATCATAGTAACACTATCACATCAACCTCAAAATGCTAATTGTAAAAGAAACGTATTATGGCAAATACATGCCTGGAAAAGCAACACAGTACCTTGTCCATCCAGAGGATCTGGCGTCAGTCCATTGGGACTGCTTTCTTCTGAACTTTGCCTATAAAGACCTGTAGAGAGTCGTCTTTCCAAGCCAGCTTGGTTGCAAAGGAACTCCATTTGTTTGGCCATCATCTTTTCAGGCTGAAATGAACCAGAGATGTAGGCACATAGCAGAATGACTATACTGTACCACCAGCCCAACAAAAATAGTGAGCCTAAAAAACAGCACAGTCATGGCCAAGCTCTTTGAAAGATTAACAAGTAGCAGTGGAGACAGAATCTCTGCTGAGGATCTCCAAAACCAAGAGGAATCAAGGAATAAGCTCCAAAAGTTAGAACACGCAACCACTTTCAAACCTCCCTTTTGGTATCTCATAAACCTGTTAAAACAATGCTGTTTTTTTGCCATGCTTTTAACCAGGATTAAATGTTCCTAGAGGTCACCTGCCATGAATTGGTTGAATGTTAGTTGAATTTCTTTTCTGTTTCTATTCTCCCATTTTTACTGGGGAAGTGGGTTGAGGATTGAGAGAAAGTGACTAGGCCAAAGCCACCCAGCTGGCTTTGTGGTACTGGCACTGATAATTTCCCGGTTTCTAACCTTGTGCTTTAACCACTACATCAAAATGGCTTTACTTTGTTGCGTGTTACTTAAACTCTTCAGATTGGGGCGGGATACAAAACCTGTGAAGTTAAGAAGCAGCCATATGATAACTCTAAGTATATGCTATTGCACTAAAAAGATGCTTGTGCAATGAATTTAATAATAATAATCATAGGAAGTAAAACAAATAATAACTGAGCATCTAGAACAGTACAAAAATAACAAAATTTTCTTGCACTGAAGTTTGTTACAAAAAAAACCCCAGCTCCTACAAGTATTTTAAAAAATGCTCATACAGGTAGTCCTCAATTTAAGAGCACAATTGTGCCTAAAATTTATGTTGCTAAGTGAGAAATTTATTATTAAGTGAGTTTTGCCCCATTTTACAACTTTTCTTGCCACATTTGTTAAGTGAACCATTGCAGTTGTTGAATGAGTGACATGGATGTTAAGCAAATCTAGTTTCCCCTTTGAGTTTGTTTGTCACAAAAGGTGTTTGTGTGACCCGGGACACTACAACCGTCATAAATGTGACTCAGTTGTCAAGCATCCAAAATGTAAATCATATGACTACAGGGATGCTTTAACGATAATAACTGAAAAATGGTCATAAGTCATTTTTTTCAGTGCCGGTGTAACTTCAAACGGTCACTAACTGAACTGTCCTAAGTCGAGAATTACCTGTACTGTAGTATTAAATAAAAGCATCAGCACATTGGAAGAAACAAGCCAACTAATGGAATAGCATGACCACAGTTGTAACTGAATACTTTGGGTGCAAAATCAAACACGTGGGGTGGGTGGGGAAATCAAGCAGTGCACCACCAAAAGATCAGATTGGAAAACGTGATCAAGATGCTAAGGTCAGATGCAAGCAAGCAGGAACAGATGAAAGAAAAACTGAAGAATAAGAGGATCAAAGATTATCCAATCAAGAAATATCACCTAGAGATAAAATCAAGGGAACTCTGGAAATAATAAAGCAGCAAATAACAGCCATAGCCAAGAAAATCAGCAGATTGCACACTCAAGGCAGAATCTCAAATTTCAGTTGAATTGGAAATGTTTCTACGAATTCAACAACTGAGAGTGCAATAAATCAACCAACACCTGACAGAGAAGGAACAATGCAATTGTTTGTGCAGCTGAGCCCAAACAGCTGAGGGACAAGAGATCAGCTCCTAATCAACAAGATGATTTTGTTAAACTTTAATAGAAGGAAGAAGGGGTGGGATTCAACCGGTGTTACTACTAGTTCGGTGATTATGTTTTGCATGCGCATGCACACTTCGTGCACCTGTAAAAATCCTTAAGCGGTGCCGCTGAAAAGTGCTGCACGCAAGTGCGCAGCGTTTGAAAAGCCACTTTTTTCCTGCTTTTTCAACCTCAGCTGTGCCGCGCAAAGCAGCTGAGGTCGAAAAAGTAGGAAATAAAGGACAGGTAAGAGCCCGGGCAGGCAGGTGGGCCAAACAGCAGCAAACACCGAACTGGTTCGGTGTTTGCTGCTCTTCAGAGCTACTGGTTCTATAGAGCTGGGCAAACGGTAGCATCCCACCCGATTCGACTCCCTGCCACATGACTGGATAATCACATGCTAAGAAGTTAACAGGAGTCAGCAGAAACATCAGAAGTTTCGTGCAAAGTTCAGTAACACCATGGATCAATGATGATAGACTGGAAGAGGCTAACATTAATAAAGGAATTTTTTTTTAAAGGCTCACTATCACTATTGTTTGTAGTTATACTGATTCCTCTGTCAACAATATTGAACAATTCATGGCCTGGCTATGAAACATCAAAAACATCCGCTAGGTTACCTCCCCTCCTTTACACAGAAGATCCAAAATTGCATGGAAAAACAGTATCTGAAATGGAATTGCTGCTTAAAATTGTCCAAATATATAGCCAATATACCACAGTGGATTTTGGACTACAGAAAAGTACCACCCTTCCCATCAATAGAAGAAAATGGTGAAAACAGAAGGAATTAGGATGTCTTACGGAAATAACATCAACAGTGTGGATGAAGAAGATCACTACAAATATCTTGGCATTCTTCAAGCTAGCAACTGGGTGACCGTGAGAGTTCTAGTGTTGCCTGAGGCATGAAGCCAGCTAGGTGACTTGGAGCTAATCCTTTTCTCTCAGTCCTAGGAAGCAGGCAATGATAAAAACCACCTCTGAAAAACCTTGCTAAGAAAATTGTAGGGACTTATCTAGGCAGTTGCCAGGAGTTGGCAATGATTTGACAGCACAAAATAAATTAATAATAACACCACCACCACAGACTTAACAATTGTTGAAAAGAAAGTCAAATCGTCTGGATGGTGTATGCTAGAGCATCGAAAGACAGCAGAAGAGAAGAGAAGAGGACTGGATAAAATAACAAAATACAAAGATCTGCAAATAGAATTACTGTGTCAAGAAAAAGCAAAGATAGTATAATAGCAATAGGCACTTTGGCTGTAACTCAACAACATCTGGAGCACCACTTGAACACCACTGGCATTGATAAAATTCTCATCGGTCAATTACAAAAGGCAATTTTACTTGGAACAGCTTACATCCTGGGACAATATCTTTAATATGATTGAACAACCTCTGCCTATCCCAATTCCTTGGGAAGGGTTTGATAAATGGACAATAATGCCAAATCCAATCTAAACATCTAGCTGGCTGTGTGACCAAATCATCATGACAAGAACAACAATAATGATGATGTAAAATGAGATGCAACATTAAATCCCACATAAATGACAAATAAAACTGAAGAGATAAAATTCTTGGAAAATTAAATTAATTTGATGGCACTGAAAAGACAACCAGGGAGGAGAGGTCAGAAACTTTTCCTTGGAGATGCCCTAGATTTAATTATGAAAATAATAAAGGCAGAATAAAAATAAGTAAATAAATAAAATTCCACAACAGAGAAGTCTATACCAGCAGTGCGATCCTAACTGTTCCATTACTGATTCAGCAATCGTGCACATAACACACATGCACCTAATGCACGCGCAGCTTTCCCCACACCCGCTGAGGCCTGCAGTGCCAATCAGCTGAGAGAATAAAGAAGAGAAAGGCGCAGGGATGGATGGGAGGGCCAATCCTGCGCCTTTCTCTTCTTTCTCCTCCTCTCAGCTGATGTGGGAGGCTTTTTTTACTACCGGTTTGGCTAAACTGGTCCGAACCGGTAGCATACCACTACTGGTCTATACCAAAAGGAACTTTTCATTGCTAGCACCTGTTCAACCTCACCTACAAAGGCATTTGAAAAAATGCCTTCATGTGATCTGAAGTCATAGCTATGAATGGGAGGAAAAGAATCCTTCAAACACAAAGCTCTAAAGGGGACTGAGGAGCAGTAAGACAAGTTGTCTGCAGTAGCTTTCTGGAGTATCACACACAGTAGTTCTTGCAAGTAGAAATGACCAAGGCATGCATTTTTGAGGCAAACTGCTTATTAATTAGGGAATCGTGGACCTGTCAAAGGTGCTAAAAAGTTATTTAATCCCCAGAAGCCATTTAAAACCAATGAGCAAGCATCCCACCAAATAACAAGACCCTTAGGTCTTCAAACTTGGCAAGTTTAAAACTTGTGGACTTCAACTCCCAGAATTCTCGAGCTAACATGACTAGAGGAGGGATTCTGGGAGTTGAAGTCCACAAGTCTTAAAGCTGTCAAGTTTGAAGACCTCTGCTTTAAGGTATTGTGTACATGTGCATGCATGCATACACTTTCAAGTCAGTTTTGACTCTTGGCAACCGCCTTTCAGTTTTCTTGGCATTATTTTTCAGAAGTGGTTTGCTATTGCATCCTTTCTAGGGCTGAGACAAAGTGAATGGCCCAAAGTCATCAGGCTGACTCTCTGTGCCTAAGACAGAACTAAAACTCATGGTCTCTGGCCTGCTGCCTTAACAACTACAACAAACTGGCTCTTTTGGGGAAATTATGAAAGCCAAAATCCAAAATATATTGAAGAGATCAGGTAATCGAATGAAAATTGTTAATTGTTCTCAATTAATGTTGACTATTCTCTCAAAACTGATCAGATTGTCCCTTTGCCCTCCTAAAAGCATTCCCCTCTCTCTTTTTAAAGTACCATAAAACCTGAGTAGATACTGCTTAGACATACTATAAGGTAACCTTTATGTTGTCATTTTTTTTTAACCATGAGGCACATTGGCACACATTAAAAATGAAATTCTGGTGCCTGCTCTCAAAAATGTACACATACATACATACACACATCCTGATGGGGTATATCCATCCTTACACTTCTGAAAATCCATCAATAAGCATCATTATTTTTCTTAATAGAATATGCCACATTAGCATAATAGTCTATACTGATTCTAAAGCACCTGAGGTTTATCTAAATGTAGTTTTGTTTCTAAAAATATGGCCGGTATAATTCATGACATAATTTTTATGTTCTTTAAATAATTATTTTAATCAGATGCTGTTACTGCTCTTGAAATATTCTCTCTCTGTGTATATATACACATGATAATTTCAAAAGGATCATTGGATTTTAATAATTTATGTTTAAAATTCACCACCACCACCGTAGGAAAAATGTCAACACTTCACTCATGCTTTATTTCTGGATACAGTACTATCCACTTTAAAAGAAAAAAGAAAAAAAGAACCCCAACAATCTGTCATTCTGAAAAGTGTAGGATGACAGTTTACTTGTGAATAATAATAAAGCACAAAATTTGGCCGAATAAAGAAACGGGCCTTATGGACTACAAGGAAAATACAATTAAGAGGGCACAGAACCTGTTAGAATATAGTCTAAATGAACAGAGCTGAGAGAATATTACGTTCTAAATAGTGTTATTTTTAATTACAGGAACAGTTCATCAGTTTGAAAAGAAAACAACCGATGTGTGCTTATTTAAATGAAACATACAATGGAAGGAAAATGGATAGAAAACAAATACACAGTAATGGGATGGGAAAAAAAATCCAGTTTCTAACCACAACCACATTAAACGTAACAAGCTAAATCAACACATCCCTGGCACCATGGAGTTTTTGCAATTCTGCTTGTAGCATTAAATGTGGAACTCCTCACCCGAGATATTTTATTGCGTTCTAAAGATAGAAAGCAGCAGCTCTTGAATTGCTCCCTGCCAGATGCTGTGAACAATTCTAATAAGACTTTGTGAGTGCTATCCTTCATGAGATTTGGAAATTGTAAACCCATATATCTAGAAGGCAACAGCTTTGTTCCTGATTTGAAAATGTGAAAAACGTATGTTTAAACTAAAGAGTCAGGAGTACTTTGATTTCATGACAGCATTTGTATAACTCTGGATATGTTAGATGTATATTCCTTATCAAAATGTGTTAGAAATATATCTGTAATACAAACTCTTCTGTAATGGACACTGATACTACTTAACGTAAACATTCCTTAAATCGTCGTATTCTATACCAGTGTGTAAACCATCTTCACTGTCGCTGCTCACTTTATGTAAAAGGACAAAGTATACAAAATGGGATTAAGCAAGGACAGAAACTGAATTTTTAATAAGAATTTGTTAGGATAATCTGTTTCCAATTCATTAGTAATAAATAAATTAAAATAAAAGGAATAAATAAAGTAGGGATAGGAAAAATATTGCTACTTTTAATCTTTGGTGTTGGGGAAGACTCCTGGGAATACCGCAGGGCAGCTAAGAAAGCAAGTCATGGATTATTGAACAAAAAAACCAGAATTCGCACTGGTGGCACAAACAACCAGGCTCAAATTATCCTACTCTGAAGACCCAGCTTTCTGGAAAAGGCTCTAATACTGGCAAAGAAAGAGAAGAAGAGGACAACCAGCAGAAAAGTGGATGGACCCAATTATAGTGGCACCACTGAAAGACCAAGTTGGGGACAGATTGTCATGGAGAAAATCTATCTATGTGGTTGCTAGAAGTCGAAAAAAAACCTGAAGGCAAATAATCAATCAAAATAGGATACAACAGCGAATTTCCTCTAATTCTGCTTGTTCTACTGAATTCCGCCTCTCTCTCTAACATCCTCCTCTGCCTACAATGCAGGAAAGTCAAGCTTTAACAACATGGCCTGTGAGTTGAACACCCACATTCGGTCAAAATCTCTCAAACTGCACGCAGCCTGAAAGACTCTAAGATCATTGCAGCTACCGGCACTGTCATGTCCATGTCCATGTCCATGTCCATATATTTAGGCAACAGCACAGTAATTTGCTGTTATCTTTTCCAGGAATTTTATTTTTCCTTCAAATTGTCAATTAGCTTGCAGCCATCCCAAAAAATGGGAGACCATTCTAGTACAAACCAACTCCAATCCTACTTAGCTTTTCAACATCAGGTTGGCTAAATGCCATCACATAGCTAGTTATTAAAGAGTGCAATGGCGAGTTATTTATTTCTTGTTTCCATCCATTTCTACTTACTCTACAGCAGGGGTGATAAACTGGCGGCCTGCGGGCCGGATGTGTCATGTGGAGACCACGCCTATTCCAGTTCCGTGCATGGGAAAAGAGTTGCAAAACGTCACATGATGGCAACGTGATGCGGCGAGTTTGTTGCCTGTGCTCTATAGGGTTCCAGATTATCTAACCAGTGTACCTTTTGAGGGCCATGGAATGCAATGTTTCAAATCATTGTGTTTTCATGGGCCTTTTTTTTTTTCCAGATAAGAAGATTAAGACCTACCATGTAATTTTCTTTTCCTGCTTAGGTTGTTTTAATTGTTTAATTATTTTACATGCCACCAAGAATAAAAAAAACTGGAGTGGCATATGCATATTATAAATAAACAAATACACCAAGGATAGCACTAGACCCCTTTCCCAATTTTTCCCACTTAAACAATACATGTAATTAGGACTGTACATCAGAAATAGGTTGGACATATGATCATCCCCACAATTAAATTGCAACTGAATCATCTGAGATTGTTAGATTTGAATGGCTGAAAGAATATGGAGCAGTAGTGCAAAGAAAAACCATGAAACACTGTAATCATTTGATATTAAACCAGAGAGGTCAGCTGGACCTGTAAACGTCTTGTTTTACATTTCAAAACTCTAGAAAGGAGCTGCAGCAGAATCAGTTCTTTCTCTTTCAAAGTATTTTCATTGGACTGTAACGAAGTATACATGTAACAAAGAAAGCAAAAGCAAATTTCTCTAATATGTAACACATATCCTGGATTGCACTTATTTAATGTTTTGTATTTCTGAGAAATCAAGGCTGGAATACGCTCAAAAAATGAATAGGGTATAAGTGGACAGGGCACGGGGGAGGGGGGAAGGTACAATCTAATAGTTTAATAAATTAATGTATGAATAAAAAAAGATATGCCTCAACAAGGTGCAGAAAAGTAGGGTTTGTCGGCTTCGCTAGCGGCAGGGATTTGCGATCCTGCGCGATCCCTGCCGCGCTAGCCGCTTTGGTGCCTCCGATCTACGGATCTGGAGGCTAAGGCTGCCACAAAGAGGCAGCCGAAGATAGGGGGGAGCTGGTGAGGGGTTTGGGGGTGTTGCAGACCCCCTTCCCAGCCGGCAAAACCCCCCTCTCCCAAGACGGTCGAGCGGCGGTCTGTAATGGCCGCCTCAAAGAAGCCGGCAGCTGGGTAAGACTGAGCAGGAGGAAGAGAGGAGAAAGTTGTTAAGAGAAAGTTTTTGTGGCTGACCCAGGATTTTAAGAGGCGTTTAATCCTGAGAACTATGGTTTTCTGAACAATACTTCGTTTCCAGAGGAGGATTTCAAATGGCAAAATTGAGTGCTGAAAGGGAAAGTTCACTCTCCTTCCTTATGGAATCAACAAATGGCCATTGAGAAACCTGTTGTTTTTTTTATAAAAGGTAAAAACTTGGCTTCTTGTTATAAGTGGGAAGGAAGAGTACAATATATATAAAGATTTTGTTGGAGGAGATGCCTTGAAGATCTTGAGACCAGAAATTAATTGTAACAAGGCTTTAAAATATAGATTGGAGGTTTTTTCCTTTCCCTTTGATACCTCACCAGGAAGAGAAAGTGAGAACTTTGTGTTTTGTTTGGACTGATTAACTCTCTCTGGAATTTTGGGGAATTGCTCTAACTTTTGAAACATTTTGGTTGCTTTAAGAAGAAGAATAAAGAATGGCTTTATCTGTTGAATATGAAGAAAGAAAGGACGCTGTGAAAGAAGCCTTTCTCTTTTTAGAAATGGCGCTTGTTAATTATCAAATACAACAACAGATGGAGGAAATGGAAGGAGAAGAAGAAGAAGAAGAAGAAGAAGAAGAAGAAGAAGAAGAAGAAGAAGAAGAAGAAGAAGAAGAAGAAGAAGAAGAAGAAGAAGAAGAAGAAGAAGAAGAAGAAGAAGCCATCTTCAATGAATCTAAAAATTTAGTTAAGAGAGAAAGGAGAAAGAAAGGAAGGAAAATGAAGGACTTAAGATTCAAAAAAATACTTAAGAAAGGAAAAAATAAGATGCAAAACCAATTCAATGTTAATGTTACTGAGCAAAAGGAGAAAGGAATACAACAGAGAGGGGAAGCTGGAGGTAAAAAGGTTAGGTGGGATAAGAAAGGAAGGGAAAAGGGAGGGAAAAGCCACAAAGGTATAAAACAAGATGGGAAAAAAGGAATTTTTTTTAGGGATAAAGGGTAATGTATAATTTCTTTAAAAAAGAAGATTCTGCAAGGTACATAAGATGGTATGGTAGTATTTGTATTAGAAATAGAAAATTAGAATGTTATAAGAATTAACAAAAGACTAAAATATTGAAATGTTTAGTAATGATAGATTTTAAAATTTAATAAAAGATTAAAAGGAATGTTTAAAATATTGAGTTTAATTAAAAAGTTTAATTTACTGTTGTTTTGATCTTATTATAAACTCATTATTGTAGCATTTCTTTTTTGAAATAGACAATTGGAATGCTATAAGATTTAAAATTTAGATTTATTATTTAATTATATTAATTATTATGGACTTATTATTTTCTCTCTTTAGAGGCTAGTAGGTTGAATGTACTAAGCAGAATCAGATTGGGTATTAGGTATTATTTTAAATATTAATTTAGGGGGAGGATAGAAAGGCATCATACCTTGATCAGTGATTTCAGGAGAAATTCTTTTTTTTTACTTGCTGTAGGGAATGAGATAAATGGATAATTTGGAAAGAATGGACAAAAAATATAAATACAATGATTTAAATTAAAATGAATTAAATAAAATAGAAATAAGAGGAGTGAAAAGCGGGGAGAAGTTATATAGAAGATATAGAATGGTAAATAAGATAGGTAATGGTATATAAGATGAGCACGAATTTAATTGAAGTCCATACAAAGAGAGGTAATCTGGGGCCAAACTACTTTCTTAAAAGAAGTTTTATATTTTTGTGTTTTGTGTGTTCATGTTTGTTTGATAATTAATAAAACCTTGGAGGAATGTTTGATGAGAATAATGGTAATCAAGTCAGAGAGAAATGTAGATGATGATTATAAATTGGATAAATATAGAAAATAACAATAATAATAATGAAATTGAATACGAAAAGAGAAATAATGAGAAATTTGCTAAGAGATATCTATATGGTTATATTGAAATGGTGAAAAATAGAATTATGTTGTATAAAATAATATTGTATTTGACTTGTAAAATTAATAATGGAGAGGTTTTATGTACTTAATGGTTAACGATGGTTTGTTTGTCTTTAAAATTAATAAAATTTGTTTCAAAAAAAAAAAAAAAAAAGGTGCAGAAAAGTAGTATGAAAGGTTTAAGCAATTCAACCACACTCTTATTTGATACCATTTACCCTTCAAATCACAGCTAAATAAATGCATCTAATCCACTTTGTCATCAAATGAGGAAAAGAAAAATGAAAGCCAGGACTTTATAAATGCAAACAAACTTCAAAGTGTTATTAATGCATAATTTATGTGAAGTTTTATCCATTTTTCAGTTAACTTTTTTCTAGTCCTGTTACAGTCAGCTGGTACAAATAGTTTGTCACAACATTTGGAGATGGTGGCGTTGGCAAATTAAGGTGATAAAAAGAGAAAGTAATTCTGCAGGCAGAAAAACAGCTAAAGAGATGTCCCCAAAATTAGAAGGCTGGATCTCAAAAGTGTATGTCTCTGATCTTCTCCAGCTCCCTCCCATCTGGAGTTGTTAGGAAGGTTATTTTCAGCTGCACTAATTTTCAGAGAATCCCCAAAGCTCCAAATTAACTATTTTCCCACCTATGTTTCATTGCAGCTTCATACCTGATTAATCAGAAGGAAACAGAGACTTCTTGTGGTATTTGGTAGCCAAGGAACCTAGCTAGTAGGAAGGATTGTCCTGCTATTGCAGGGTTGTTTACTTGTTTTATGTTTGATCACTTTACATCACCCCTGGCTTTACTGAAGCCTTATGCTCCTGCCCCACCCCAAGCCTGGAGGGTTCATGAAGCTGGAAGTGAAGAAGCAGGTGAAAAATTAATGGTACCAGTTTCTATGCAGGACAGGAAGCAAAGAGTTGGGAAGTCCATGGTTTCAGCCTTCATAGAATAACAGAGTTGGAAAGGGACCTTGGAGGTCATCAAGCTGGAGAGTCTATTCCAATTATTAGCCTCTACCTAGGATTGAACTCACAGCCTCCTGATTGTGACGAGAGCTCCACCTTGGTGTTAAATCACTGGGACAGGCAGAACATCTGGCACCTGGGAATTTGGTCCATTTCCCAACTCTGAATTCCTTAAGTAATGATGAATTTAAATCTCTGCAAGAATTTGTAGGGATCGTTTCTGGTTTAGAATTATGGAATCACAGGGTGGGACCTTGGAGGTCTTCTAGTCCCACCCCCAGCCCATGGCAGAATTTACAGAAAGAGTTTGATTTTAAAGCATATAAATCGCACTTTCAGTTTTTTGCAAAGCATGTGCTATGGAAATTGACAATGCTGGATAGGAATTACAAAGTTTTGACATGACACAGTTTTGAAGTAGAGCTTCTGTGAGTGTTAGAACTCCAGAATTCCAGATTTTCACAAGTTTTTTTTTTCCTCAAGTTACACACTCTTCTATAAAGATGCCAGCAAGTAAATTATTTTTATTTAATAAGTTTATATTTAATGGTATTCTGCAATCGTGATTAACGAGTAGTCTTCTGTTAACAACAGTAATTGGGACTTCCAATCCTATCGCTAAGTGACATAGTAATAAAACATGACATCAAGTGGCCATGCCAACTTCTGACAGCAGTTCCAGTTGTGTTGGTTAGATCCAGCATCGCATGATTGCCATTTGCAATCTCCTGCTGGTTTCCTCATTGACTTGCTTGTCGAAGCCAGTAGTGAAGGTCACAAAGCATGACCATGTGACTATGGGACATTGTGACCACTATAATTGTGAGCCGGTTGTTAAATGCTTGAATTGTGATCACATTACCACAGGAATGTTACAATAGCTGCAATTTCAAGGACCAACCACAAATCTCCTCATTCATTGCCATCATAACTTCAAATGGTCATTGAATGAATGGTCATTAACCGAGGACTACCTGTATTTTTTCTTCTTCTTGATCTCACTGCAAACTTTTTCATCATGACAAGAAAAAGCTAATGAGCCAGTCCTCATTTGCGCATAACTTAACTTAACAATGAAAACTTTGAATAGAATAGAATAAGAGTTGGAAGGGACCTTGCAGGTCTTCTAGTCCAACCCTCTGCTTAGGCAGGAAACCCTATACCAGTGATGGCAAACCTTTTTGTTGTGGTGTACCAAAAGTGCACACGTGCCAGCACCCACAATGCAATGTCCCCACCCCCAGCTGATTTTCGGCCCATTTGAGGCAGTTTTCGCCCTCCCGGAGGCTCAAGAGAAGCTTCTGCAGCCTCAGGAGGCTGAAAACGGGCCTATTTCAGCACTTCAGGTATTTCCGAAGGGTCGCCCTCCCGAGGCTGCAGAGGTTTCCTCGAGCCTCCGGGAGGGTGAAAATGGCCTCAAAATCAGCTGGGAGGCATGCCCATGCATAGGTAAGTTTGGCTGGGCTTGCGTGCCTGCACAAATGGCTCTGTGTGCCACCTGTGGCACACATGCCATAGGTTTGCCATCATGGTCCTATACCATTTCAGACAATCTTTTCTTAAAAACCTCCAGTGTTGGAGAATTCACAATTTCTGGAGGCAAGTTGTTCCACTGATTAATTGTTCTGTCAGGAAATTTCTCCTTGGTTCTAAGTTGCTTCTCTCCTTGATTAATTTCCACCCACTGCTTCTTGTCCTGCCCTCAGGTGCTTTGGAGAATAGCTTGACTCCCTCTTCTTTGTGGCAGCCCCTGAGATATTGGAACACTGCTATCATATCACCCCTAGTCCTTCTTTTCATCAAACTAGACATACCCAGTTCTTTGGGCTCAATTGCAATTGTAAGTCTGCCAGAACTACCTGTAATCAGACTCCCCATGGCACATCATTTGTTTACCTGGGAACCAAGTGCTGCTAGCTCTTCACACTTCCCTTTTGACAATGCTTGCTGTAGTTTAACTGGATCTTCTTGATAAAAACTCTGGATGGCATCTTGGAAATCTGGAAATCCAACCTATCAACATGGAAGATGGAGAAAAGAAGCATTTAGTACAGCAGAAGTTTTCTACTTGTAACATAGAAAAAAACGAGTTACCTATATTAGCTCTAGAATATAATTCTTTATTGGCCAAGGGTGATTGGACACCCAAGGAATTTGTCTCCGGTGCATAAGCTCTCAGTGCACATACAAGCAATAAGTGATAAATCATGACCATGGTCATCATAAAAATACATTCATCATAAATCGTAAGATGCAGCACTTAGTGACAGTCATAGGATATTAAATAAGCAATCAACATAAATCATACTAGGATACTAAATAAAACAATATGAATCATAAGATACAAGCAACAAAGTTATAGTCATAAGAAGATAAGGAGATAGGTAATAGGAAAGATGAGAATAATAATAGAATACAGCCTTACTAGATAGTTTTGACAGTGTTGGGGAAATAGTTGTTTAGCAGACTGATGGCATGAGGGGAAAAACTGTCCTTGTGTCTAGTTGTTCTAGTGTGCAATGCCCTATACGGTGTCATTTTGAGGGTGGAAGTTGAAACAGTTTATATCCAGGATATCTACTTAATAAGAAAGAAATACCTCTTCAATCAATACTGAAAATGGTGGGGAATGGCCAATGAACTGGACAAACTGAGCTTTCTCATAGTTAAAGTATTCTGAAAAATCCAAATGATTTTAAACATGATTTTAAAAGATTCAGTTTAGAGATATAGTTCTAATGACTCTAAAAAAGACATTTAGAGACACAGTTCTAGTGACTCTAAAAAGGATAACCTCACAAATTATTCATTATTTTCAGAGAACCTAAGATCATCTTAGTTATAAAGTTTACAAGATGGAGGGAGCAGAGAAGGAGGAGGAGGAGGAGAGAGAAAAAGCCTATGACTGGCCAAACAGGTAATCCTCTTACAACAGCACTGAAAAAAAGTGACTTATGACCAGTTTTTACATTTACAAACATTGTAGCCTCCCCACGGTCATATAAACAAAATTCAAATGCTTGGCAATTGACTCATATTTATGATGGTTGTTGTGTCGCAGAGTCACGTGATTCCCTTTCGGGAGCTTCTGACAAGCAAAGTCAATGGGGAAGCCAGATTTACGTAACAACAGTTTGACTAACAACTACAGTGGTTCTCTTAACGACCATGGCAAGCACCTATACAGTATATTTATTCAGGTATAAGCCCCATTATATTAACTATGTGTTAACTGCTATACTAGGCTCTAATTATATGCACATAGTAACTCATATCCTGGATTGCACTTATTTAATGTTTTGTATTTCTGGAGAAATCAAGGCTGGAATACACTCAAAAAATGAATAGAGTATAAATGGGCAGGGCTTAGAGAAAGCCTCACTTAGCAACAGAAACTTTGGGCTCAATTGTGGTCATAAGTCAAGGACTACCTATAACCAACGAGTTATTGCAAAGGTTAAAAAATAAGACGATGTCTTCTATTTCTTCTTAATCCTTTTGAGAGGCACACAGTAGTTATTCAGGTATACCTTTATACCTGAGCAATGCAGAAAGAGAGGAGCAACATTTCTGAAAACACCAAGGAAGCTACAAAAGATGAAACAAGCATGTCAATTAAACTAAAAGCAAGAGTAAATGAACTAAAATCCTTCTTCAGGGCTATAACTAGACTAGTAAGAGCCTGGGGGACGGAGGGGGGGGACGGGGACGACAACAACCCTGTGGCTTCATTCTACCAGCCAAGCAACCTTTCAAAAATGGATCTGATTGTTGGAATTTCAAGAAGGGCATTGAAGCAGCTATAATGAGCCTCTTCAAACAGACAGCATCCACAACTCTCAAGTGAATACTATGCTGATTATCTCTTGTAGTGCTGCACTTGTGGTGAGGATGTCATTGACACCAACTGGTATAACATGCAATATGTTCTCAGCTAGGAGAAGTGCAGTCATTCCATCTTTGGAGACAAGTCAGCGTAAATAAAAATACAATATCTATGAAGAAGGATTGGTCTATAGGATGAACTGAAGCCTTGAAAGAAACCACAGATGGCCAAGAGCCTGGAGACAATGAAACAAAAAAGGGTCCAAACCAAACAATGCATAGAGCAACTGGTAAGAGCAGGAGATGGGCTTGTGAAGAAAAACAGCCAAGTGCTTTGGGCAGGAGGTGTAAACTGGCAAAGAGAAGGGCTACTCTGGAGGGACAAGAGCAAAAATAAAAATAAAAAATTGCTAGAACTAAAAATAGACAACATTCCTACAATACCTTTAAAGTGGTACAGAAGAGAAATTAGGCTGTATTCTACTCTTACTGAATCCAGTTCAAAAACCTTGTAACAAAAGCAATGTTTCAAACACTGACCCCAACCCCTCAAGCCTAAAAGGAGCTATTGTGCATTTTGCACATTGATCTAAACTAATCACATCCAAAAATAGGTTTCCAATTTGGTTCTTTTGTGTCAATTTACTTTTGTTCATTCATAAAGGTCACTGCAATTTTCCTTCTTAATTAAATGAAGGATGAATAAATAAACATAAAAATAAACATAGCTTTAATATTAGATTATTACAAGCATCATTCTAAAATGTGGACTATATGGAAATCCTGCTCTCAAGTATTTTTTTAAACTTTTTAGGTCATAATTTATCTGTACGCTTTTGTTTTCAACTGTAAATTGTTCTGTTCAAAATATCAAACCATTCAAAGCAGAAGTTTTTCTGAATGCTATGTCTTTTTGCCTTTCTGTTTCAAATTGCTCCACTCCAACAATAGTGACCATGCACAACAAATGCCTAATTGCACTAAGTTATAAATATGGTTTGTTTGCTTTGGACAGTGTATGCGCGTGCATCACAATTTAAGACCTGCCCACTTTGTTCAACAAAAATTTGAGGGTGTTATGTATGAATGTAGGTAATCTATAATTCCTGATGAACTTCATCCTTCAAGAAATATGTGAAACTAGAGAAGGGCAGCAATTAATAAACACTGCTGATTGATTGAAGAAAACTATTGCAACTATTAGCTGTAGCATCGTATCTGCTCTCTTGGCTGCCTTGGGATCAGACACCAAATGCTTCCTCAGAAATAAAATTGAGGCTGCAAGTAGAAGCTATTTATTAGGCTTTTTGCTGCACAGCACCTTCTTCTTGTGATGCTAATTAAAACAAACAAAATCATTTTAAAAAAACATGAAGTCAAGAGAGCCTCCATGAACCAACCATTATTCTTTTCTCCTTGTTGGTGCTTATGGTCTGGCCTGTGAAAACAGGCACACATGCCATACTTCCTTCCAACTTGGCTGTTCTAACAGCAATTTCTTAGAGCAGATGTTCTCAATACCACAGGCGCTTTTCTTTCCCCTCCGCTAACCCTGCTCCTACTATATACACACCAGACTGCAGGGCTTCTGGATTGTTCCAAAAAAAAAAAAATCTTCAGGGAGCAAAAGAAATCCCACACTCTCCCTTTGCAACCTCGCTTGACAGTGGCGTGGGCGGGCTCATACCTTCTTTCTTCCTTTCTCTCCCACTCTATCTAAGGCTGACATTCATGCTGAACTTCTCTCCTGCTCTCCCACTCCACTTTTCCATTTCCCTGTAGGCCTCTTATTCCCACTGAGTTTTTCAGCCACTGAACTTTGCATCAGATTCCCCCTCCCCTCCACCACAGCTAGCTGTTTTCACAATGCCTTTGTACCTCTAGTCCATAGGAGGGCAAGCATGCCAAAGTCCCCACCCCCTCAAAGCATGTTCTCTCCCTCCCTCTCTCTCTCTCCCTCCCTCACACACACACACAAACACACACACACACCTTTCCACTTCTTCCCAGCTGCCAACGCTAAATTTGGAAAGGAAACCTCTACCCACACAGCACATACACAAAAATATAAAGCGGATCACAAGTAACCCTGCCTTCACTGCTCGGCCAATAACTCCCTCTGCTTTCTCTTCATGTCTCCACCCCAACAGCCTGCACACAGGTGGGGACGTTGTGGGAGCTATTCCCTATTCAAGTGTGGCAAGAATAGGGGACACCTCCAAAAGACAAGCTGCCCCCTCCCTACCTCCTTGAGAAAGTAGCTGCTTGGAGGAAAAGGGACAGCTTTTGTGTGGAATGCAAGCCCCCACAGTGACTCCCACTCATTGAGTCCAACTCTCCTTCCTTGCGTTCCTTCACCCACCCACTCTGCTCCCAGGGATTGTTGTTTTACCAGATTCCCACCCCCCTCTTCTCTCCCTGCCTGCCTTCATCCTACGGCCCACCTCCTTAACCACCCTTCCAACCACCAACAAAAAAGGGAGGCATCACAAGCAGGAAGGAGGAGGGCCTTTCAGGAGTAATTGGACATAATTGGTGACCTCCCACTGCATTTATTGAGCCTTTGCCAAGTTTATGGCTGAAGCGAAGCACTGGGAGGTTTGCCTACACAGTAGGCACCTCACTCTTGAATTTTGTGTGTTTGTGTGTGTGTGTAGGTTATTACAGTGAAAAATAATTTCACATTGTGCCTCAGGCATTCGTTTCCAACAGGTATTAAAATGCCCCGGCAAGATCAAAACAGCAACGTTTTACACCCACCAATATGGAAGAGCAGAATCAGAAATGGTGAGAGCCTAGATTCCGAGTTTCACACTCCTTACCTAATGAAAAGATTTCCTGCAGGCAGAGGGAAAAATAGCTCAGCACATATCAAGCAGCTATTTACACTTCCTAGAACATAAAGACACCTGCCACAGAATGGTACATTTCCCCCTTGAAAAGGCTGAAATGTCAAGTTACCAGTCCTCAGTGAGAAATGTGTCCTTTTTCTTTTCTAAGTTCTCCTTTAAAAAAGAAAATAAGCCACTTGGTTTTAACCACTGCTGCTCTATCAGGAGGAGGAAAATAAAAGCTACGGTGAACGTAGACTTTAAACATCTTCATGTTAGACAGCTATGCTTAAGAGTATGGAATAAATATAAAACTAGGTTCTGCCCGAAAACGCTTTGTGACTTTCAGTGCAAAAAGCCTTTGATGAATATAAATGGATAATTTACCATGATGTACTATCATTTTCTCAGCAGGATTGTAAAATGGAATCAGGAAGATCTGATAATAGAAGAATGCCAATGGTTTTCTAATGTACAATTCAGAAAGGTTTAACATGGATAACAAACATTACGGATTTAAACAAAGTAAGATTGAGTTTGAAATAGAATTATGTATTAATGATAATCATGTTGTTGCTAAATTGTATGCTTTTTTAAAAAAATATGGGACAGAAGAAGTGAACAAATGTACAATAAAATCTTTGGCTATAATGTACAAATGGTTCAATGGGAAAATGTGCTTGGAAGGACTGAAATATTGGTATTTCTCAGCAGAAAATCTGTCTAGAAAATATAAAAATATTTCACATCTTTGCTGGAAATGTAAACAATATGAAGGGACATTTTACCATGTTTGGTGTACATGGAAAACAGCTAAAAATTGGATACAAATACATACATTAATCCAGACTATTTTGAAGGTTAAAGTACAACTGAAACCAGAGATTTTTCTCTTGGGACTATTGTAGAAAAAAGTCAGGGAACTTTGTTTTTATATATGATAATGTTAACAAGACTGATGCATACACGAATGAAGAAAGGTTCAACAATACCCACAATGGAGAAATAATTAGTCAAGATGACAGAACTTGTAGAGATGGCTAAATTAATCTATATTTATGTCTGGCTGGAAAACCCATGAAGACTTTTTGAATAAAACAGAAAAAATGCACTCACGACTTGTCTTTGTGATGATTAGAAAAAATAATGAATAGAAAAAGTGAGCTTGTTTTGCAATCATAGAGTAATTGTATTATATTTGCTGCAGAAGAAATCAGAAGCATCTTCCTATTTCTTTTGGTTCTCTCATCCTGCATTTTCTTTTCTCTTTCTTCCTTTGTTTCTTTCTGTGCTTCTTTTACTCTTTATTAGTTTGTGTTAATTTTTATGTTCCTTGTAAAGCTTTTAATAAAATTTATATTTAAAATAGTAGAAGAAATGGGAATTGTGCATCAGAACCCCACTTGAAAGGAACTCCTTTATGGGTAAGATGAATCCATGATGTTCTCAGTGCAGCAAAAATAGGAATAGATTTACTATTAAAAATGGCACAGACCAAGAAGTCCTTTGTAGCGTATGGGTGAAAAGTCCTTCCCAATGAAAACAGACGGCACTGGATCCATCTGAATTTCTTTCAGGAAAAGATTATATCCCAAATAGACCAATATGGGCAGGTATAAGGCATATTTCTTTAGCTTAGCCTAGAGAGTGTAGTCGCAAAGGCACACAAGGAGTGCCCAAACTTGTTTACTGCAGAGATCAGCTTAGAATTAATGAGAAATAATAAAAGTTTCGTAAATTTCATTAATTCCTGATCTGAATAACATCACCATATATCCAAACATTTCTTTCCAAAGCCACCCAATATATAATGAAATCCAATATACTATACATGCCCTTCCTTGTATGAATCAGATTGTAATATTCCTTGAGATTTAATTAGCTAAATACGCATGCCTTCTGCAGCATCATTGCAAGAGCTCAGAAACCAGAGATAGATTCCTAATTAGGACAGTAATAATGAACTACTTTTCTCTTTAAAAAAAAAAAAAGACAAGACAGAAACACCGGTCAGAGACAAAGAGAGAAATTTATGGAAGTCTCCATGTCTCCATCTCCAAAACACAATACATCACTTGTACGCCACCCAGAATTACCTTGTAGGGGAGATGGGCAACATAAAAAAATAATAAAAAGATCATATAATTTTGCATCCAAGGAGGATTCATATTTTACTGCAGTGTGATAAATAAGGCCCTATAGCTGGGAGGTTTGCTTGTCAATTCAAATATTGTATTATCCCAAGAGTAACAGAATATGAAGCCTAGTCCACTCCCAAGACTAAATGACAAAGAAAAGCTAAATGTCTTGGTTTCCCGACAAATTGCTAATGGTAAGAAAGAAAGATTCAGAGTAGTCTCAAATCCAAAGAGGAGTTTAGATGAGGTAAGAGAAGGAAACATGTCTGATTATCTTAGGAGATGCAGTGAAAGGTGTGAGATTCTAGTTGGACCTGCAGTTGTATTTTCAAGCCTACCTTGATCTGTAGAGTAACAGGAATTATTAAATGTTGACCTGAGAATTGGGATAGCTGGGGTCCATTTAATTTCTGGGTGTCTTTAAACCCCTGGAAGCTGGGACAATCTTTTTTGTCAATTTGCCAAATCTGAAGCATATCTGAAGCACATTACTTTCAAAATGTCCCTTTTTCTGCCAGCTCCACTCGGTAGATTGGATCCAGGATCTCAACTCCTCAGGAAGCTAAAACGACTTGTTAAACCTTATTGTGTTATATACCTCCTCCTTATTATACTCAATATTATCTGTCTGTTTTGGACTGAAGATATGTTTCACCTGCCACTCCCCATTGCTTTGGTACAAAACTTATCTCCATCAAGATTATGTTCCTTACTTTCTGCACTTCCCCAGAAGTATGCCATTTAATTTATACTTCAGAAAAGGAATTTCCTGGTCCAGAAACCTGTGGATAATCAGCTTCAGGAGACACAA
Organism: Notechis scutatus; assembly: GCF_049901735.1. Lineage (NCBI taxonomy): Eukaryota > Metazoa > Chordata > Lepidosauria > Squamata > Elapidae > Notechis > Notechis scutatus. The sequence goes on from NC_142009.1 coordinate 179,581,415, forward strand.
GCTAAGAATCACATGAGGCTGCTCAAACAGAGGTAGTATCAGAATAGCTGGAGTAGTCATGTGCTGTCCAGGCAGTATATAGTTAATTGGGATAGTTAATTGGGAATTGGGAGCTGTCCCCTTAAGGGAATGCCTCATGGTAAATGTAGTTAATGCATCATGGGAAATGTAGTTCATGTCATGTGGTCACATCTGTAATCCTGATTGGTCACTGAATTGACCCTTGGTTGGGTTGGGGGATGCCTTTGTTTTCTTTTCTTGCTTGGCCCCCAGCAGCATTGTGCTGCTTTGTTCCATCATTATGGGATGAAGATAACTGCATTTTTACACTATGAAGTCAACTACGCAAAGATTGGACATTAGACGGATCTCGACATAACCGTGAGTTATACTTTGAGAATGCCTTGTGACCTGACCCAATAAAGAAACTTTGTATGGAAGCCTTTGTAGAGTTTGCCTGACTGTATTTATATTCAGCCAGCAATTAAAAGACAGGACAGTAAAAATACAGTTAAATCGGAAATCCCACAGTGAAAGTATAGTGAAAATCTGATATCCTAGGAAAGTAAAGAAGGATTTAAACCCTGAATTCACTCTCTCCCTCTCTTTCTGAGCAACTAAAGTTAAAAGGCACGTTTGAATTACCAGGGAGGGGCCAGAAATCCCTCAGTCGCAAGAGATAAACAAGTAGCTTCCTATCTGGTTCTATTTGCATCTTTCGGGTGCTGCCTCAGAGACTGTTTTGCAAACAAGAAAGAGAATTTGAGTAAGGAACTGTTGTTATTTTCTGGCTCTTCATTCACTGAAACAAAGGTTGATTCCCCTCTGTACATCGGAAGGAGAGAGACAGTCATAAAGAGGCCCAGTTCTACCGGAGTTTATGATGGTGGTCTCCAGGCAACAGAATCATAAATACTTTTTAGGACAGTGGTCACCAACCGGTGGGCCGCGAAAAAATTTTGGAAGGCCGCAGAGAAATGTCCCCCCAAAGCACCCCCCCAAAGCCCACCCACCGGCTCCCACCCTTCGGCTGAGCGCAAACCTGCAAAAAGCAGCACAGCCCTCGCTGGGCAGGATGAGGTAATGGTGCTATTGCAGCAAGAAGGGGCTGGTGGCACAGGCGGGCTGAAACAGCAATGAAAATGGCCAGAAGGTGCAGGAATACCATGCTGCTTGCATTTGCGCGGCACTCCCGCACCTTCCAGTTTGTCTCTCCTGGCCTGGGCTCTTCCTTGATGGCCACGGGCTGTAGGGACGGCCCAGGGCAAGAAAAGTACTGGCTGGTGGTGGTGGGAGTGGGCAAGTCTGTGTTCACCATCCAGTTCTGAGGTCTAGAATGGGGCGTTGGCATCCGTTTCCTCGTCCCTCTCGGCGCTCTGCTCTGCTGCCCCCTGTCCCACGGCCCCAGCCATCGCTGCTCATGGAAAGCATAGGAAAAGTGAGCAGAAACATAGCTCTTGCTGGGGCGAAAGAGCTGAGATCGAGGAAGGCACAGGCAAAAGACGGAAACTGCTGCCTTTGAAAAGCACTGTTTTCTGTTGCCTGTGCTTTCCAATCTCTGCTCTTTCGCCCCAGCGAGAGCTATTTCTGCTTGCTTGCTTTTCCTTGGGGGGGCGGGGGAACAGCAGAGATGTCAGGGCTGCTCTTCCCCCTCAGTAAGCCAGGCCTGGAGGAACATGAAGAATTGTGAGTGAGTGCCGGAGAAAGGCATGTTGGAAAAGCCAACACACATTTCCAGCGCTCTCTCCTCTGTCCCGAAGTAAGATTGAGTGGGGGGAAGGGTAGGAGGGAAGGAGAAGCCTGGCTGGCTTTCCTTTGGCATGGGGTGGGGGGAATAGACCAAATGCCCAGACCAAAAGAGCGCTGAGGAAGACGGGCTCCTAATAACCAGCCTGTTTGTGCAGGCGAGAGCTCTAACTTTTCTGGACTCAACACCCCCCTCCACACAGGGAGGGATCCTTCTCTGCTTGGAAGAGACAGGAGAAATCTGGAGCTTAGCCTCGGGGAGTCCTCTTATGTGGAGGCTGAAGGGCGGGTGTTGCCTGGTTATTAGGAGCCCCTTGGCGATTCCAGTCCGGCCCTCCTTCCCTCCCCCAACTCCAGGCAGCCACACCTGGCAAAGGAGGGAGAGGTTTCCTCTGAGATGGGGGAGATATGACTCTGCTTTTCTTCCATTTGAGGGGGAGCCGGTTCCTCCCCATACAGATCTTCCCAGCCTCCAGGCACCATGTGGCTTCTTAAATCCTCCCTCTTCCCCCCAGGATGAGAGGCCCCTCCTTTCCCTTCACTCTGTCCCACAGTTATGATTAAGCATTTACGATTGTGTTATAATTAAATAAGCATTTATATACATGTGTGTGTGTGTGTGTGTATAAACTTTTTAATATTAAATTTATTTTTAATATAAAAATAAAAATTTATATTAAATATATTATCTTTTTTTAAAAAAAATCATATTAGCGGTACTCGGGATTTAAAATTATGAGTTTGGTGGTCCCCGAGATCAAAAAGGTTGGCGACCCCTGCTTTAGGATGAACCATCTCCATAGAAACAGGTCACAAACCCTCCCTTAAAGAGGGAATCTAAATACAGCCTGTCATTTTTCTTTGCTCACAAAGCTGAAGAAACATTTCTCTTTGCTGGAATTAAAAGGGAGAAATCTCCTGAACATAGTTTGCTCAAAACACTGACTATTCCTCATAGGAGATTCCTAAATTCAGCAACCCCCTTGCAATGCAGTAAAAGGGTCCTAAGATTCTTAAATTCAGCAACCCCCTTGCAACGCAGCCCAAGGGTCCTAAATTCAGCTACCCACTTGCAGCTCCACCTCGTGGTCAAGTAGTGAATTTCACAGGAATTTCCTAAATTCAGCTACCCGCTTGCAGCACCACTTTGTGGTCAAGTAGTGAATTTCAACGGAGTCTCCTAAATTCAGCAACCCCCTTGCAACATAACCCAAGGGTCGAGTACTGAATTGCAATGCATTCAAGAGGCCAACCTGTGTACTGCACCAGCGTCTTCCAGACCTTGCAACGCACCCTCTAGTGGCCAACCAGAGAATTTCAACGGAGTCTCCCAAATTCAGTAGCTCCCTTGCAACGTAACCCAAAAGTCGAGTAAATTTCATCGGAGTCTCCTAAATTCAGCTACCCGCTCGCAGCGCACCCCAGTGGAAAAAAGGGGAATTGCACAAAAAACAACTAAATTTTCCAAAATTGAGGCCTAATCCCCAAAATCTTGAACTCAGTGATAAGAGTGGGGAGCAGAACAAAGATGTTCAATGAGGCTTCTTACCAAGCAAGGAGTAACTAACCTAAAGAAAGTTAACTGGTTCAAACTGATTTAAGAGGCAACCTTAACCCACACTTCTCTGTTAGAAACAACTATATGATCTTCGGTTCTGGCATATCATTCTTGTGAATTTTGTTTACAAACCCTGAAACTCTGATTGGGTGACAATCTTGACTTGGTTCTTTGAAATTCAGACAGGATTTTGACTTCATGTCTGCCTATTCTTGTTGAAAGCAAAGCTACCCAGGGAAGCTTTCTTTCCCAAAGATTGTTTTGATTTATACATTTATTTCCCTGTCTCACTTATCTACTCAGTCTTGAGTAAATTGGTATTCTCACTCTGCAACTGGTATGTGTTCGTGGTTTGCAACAGGACAGGGAAGGTTTAACCTGGCACTGATGCACAGTGGCCAAATTCTTAATATAAACACAGGTTTTGTGAACACTGATTTAACTTTTCTCCAACAGATATGTAGGCTCAACTTTTGATGAGGAGGCAACTGAAAAGTGCAATGATATTCCTGGTACCTTCCCTTCCCACCCATATTTTGGTACAATTTTTCCACCAATATCTGAGCAGACCTGAAATCAAAATCTCTTGGAAACCTGACAATCTAATTTGTTTCATATTTCATCTGATGTCCTGCTTTAAATTGAACTGAATGCCACAATCATTATGGAAATCCATTTTCCTCAATAGGCATTTATTGCTGAAACCCAACATTTGTTTTGCAAACTGTAGTTCATGTAACTACAGGGACACTGCAAATGGCTGTAAAGATGAGCCAATTGCCAGGCATCAAAAATGCGATTAACTATGGTATGTCTGTGTATTGGTATGTATGTTGCAACTATCGTATTGACAAAAAGGGTGGTAAGGAGCTCTGGAGAAGTCTCTTGTAACTTTGAACACTTGTTAAGCAACCAGTTAAGTTGAACACTACCAGTATTTATTCTATGTTTGTGTGGCAATTCTACCTGGCTTGAGAATTAAGTGATTCCTGCCTTACCAGTTTCAATCCTTATTGTGCTATCCCAGCCAGTCTATGGGAATTGGATATTTACTTAGGAATTATGAGCTGTCCCCTTAAGGGAATGCATCATGGTAAATGTAGTTAAAGGTATCCTGGGAAATGTAGTTCATGTCACATGGCCACATCTGTAATCCCGATTGGTCACTAATTTGACCCTTGATGGGCTGGGGGAGTTTTCCTCACTTTTTCCTGAATTCCCTAACTCATGGCAGCTGCTTTCTATTGCTACAAGATGGGTTAGGAGATAACCATCTTTTACCTACAAGGCAGATATACACAGGATTGGTCATTAAAGAAGAACTTCGTCACAAATGTGAGTTATGAGGATACCTGATGAACTAATAAATGTACTTTGTTATGGACATCTTATTGAGTTTATCTATCTGCATCTGCACAGCTTACAAATCCACCACTGTGCAGAAGACAGAAAACTTATATTAATAAATTTAGCGGGAAGAAAATAATGCATTTAAAGCATATTAAACCGTGTAAAATTCAAATACTAGAGGGAAGGGGAGATGTATCTGAATTAACACATGTGGCCAGCTGCCAAGCATCAGAAGCTTGAAAAATTGAAATGTCTATTTGGATCTATTTCAGGCTTGTATAAATAATAATAAGCTGTTAAAAACATGAGTCAAAATGCATCCAGCAAAACTAAAATCAAATATATGTGAGGTGATATACTGATGTTCCTGGTAACATTTGTTATTTGTGACTGTAAAAAATACAAAAGAAGGAACACTGGAAATATATTTGGAAAGCTATGTAGTACACAGCACTACTAATTACCGTATATACTCGAGTATAAGCCGAGTTTTTCAGTCCATTTTGTGCTGAAAAATCCCCTTCGACTTATACTCGAGTCAGATTCCCTCTGAAAAAAAAATGGTGTGGAGCTCCGGAGCTGGGCAGGCGCTTCCCTGCTTCCGTGTTTCCTTTGCAACTTTTAAGCATGGGGGTAATCGGAAGCAGAAAAGTTCTTGCATGAGGATATATTTTTCTTTTTTAACTGTTTTTAGGGGGGAAAGACCCACCGTCATGTGAGAATGCTCAGACACGAAATCTATCCGCCCGAAAATAAGTGTGTGTGTGTGTGGGGGAATTTTAACAGAGGGAAGATGTGGGAGAAGGCAAAGCGACGGAAGATCCTTCAGGGAAACTGAGGGGAGACTCACCCTTGGTCCAGTTGAGCCCCCTTCCCGCCCTAAGGAAGCAGAGGCAGCCAGCAAGGGCAGGCAAGCCCCACTTCACAGACTCTGTCCGTCCTCGCTCCCACCCAAAGCCACGAGTCCCCAATCGCGTGAGCCCAGAATCACCCTCCTCAGGAGGCAGCAACGATGGCGGTTTTCCCGAGACAAGAAGCTCCGCCGTGCAATGAAAGCGCCCTGGCTCTGGGCTCGCGGGCTCAGAAAACAACGCGAGCCGAGGTCGCTTTGGCTCCGCTCGGCTTCTCAACATCCGGCACCGCCCTGTTCTATGTGCCGGGCCGGCAAGTCCGAGCAGCCAGCGCGTGGAGCAGGACGGCGCCGGACATCGTTGGCTGCCTCTTTCGCAGCATGGGAGGCCTCCCGGCTGGCCAGCTGCTCTCCTCCTTCTCTGCCTGTTTGTTCTGTGTGACCAAGGAGGAGGGACCGGCCGGCTGGTTGGGGGGCTTTCTGCGCCGAGGCGGTTGCTGGTGTCCGGCTTTGCTCCGCTTCTCCGATGGTCGGCGCGGCCCTGTTCTTTACTTGGGCAGCCGGGCGCCTGCAGCGCCCACGGCGGCAACAGGCAGTTCCGCCCGGGCTCCGTTCAGGTGTCCGGCTGGGGCTGTTGGGAGTTGCTGCCGCCGGTGCAGCCCAGTCCTGCGTCGCCTCGGGAAGGGAAAGGCAAAGCGCTTTTTGCCTTTCCCTTCCCAGCTGGGGCTGTTGGGAGTTGCTGCCGCCGGTGCGGCCCCAGTCCCGTCGCCTCGGGAAGGGAAAGGCAAAGTCCATGCGGGACTGGGGCCGCACCGGCGCAGCAACTCCCAACAGCCCCAGCCGGGAAGGAAAGGCAAAAGCGCTTTGCCTTTCCCTTCCCGAGGCGACGCGGGACTGGGGCTGCACCGGCGGCAGCAACTCCCAACAGCCCCAGCTGGGAAGGGAAAGGCAAAAGCGCTTTGCCTTTCCCTTCCCGGCGGCGCACGCGGGACTGGGGCCGCACCGGCGGCAGCAACTCCCAACACCTGAGCGGAGCCGGGCGGAACTGCCTGTTGCCGCCGTGGGCGCCAGTGCGGCGCCCGGCTGCCCAAGTAAAGAACAGGGCCGCGCCGGACCATCGGAGAAGCGGAGCAAAGCCGGACACCAGCAGCCGCCTCCTCGGCGCAGAAAGCCTCCCAACCAGCCGGCCGGTCTCCTCCTCCTCGGTCACACAGAACAAACAGGCAGAGAAGGAGGAGAGCAGCTGGCCAGCCGGGGAGGCCTCCCGTGCTGCGAAAGAGGCAGGCGATGTCCGGCACCGTCCTGCTCCACGCGCTGGCTGCTCGGACTTGCCGGGCCTGGCACATAGAACAGGGCGGTGCCGGATGTTGGAGAAGTCGAGCGGAGCCAAGCGACCTCGGCTTGTGTTGTTTTCTGAGCCTAGAGCCAGGCGCTTTCATTGCATGGCAGAGCTTCTTGTCTCGGGAAAACCGGGCATCGTTGCTGCCCCCTGAGGGGAGGGCGATTCTGGGCTGCGCGATTGGGGGACTTCGTGGCTTTGGGTGGGTGGGTAGGTGGGAGTGAGGACGGACGGAGTCTGTGAAGCGGGCTTGCCTGCCCTTGCTGGCTGCCTCTGCTTCCTTAGGGCGAAGGGGCTCATCTGGACCAAGGGTGAGTCTCCCCTCAGTTTCCCTGAAGGATCTTCCGTTGCTTTTGCCTTCTCCCTACATCTCCACTCAGGTGTCCGGCTGGGGCTGTCGGGAGTTGCTGCCGCCAGTGCGGCTCCGGTCCGCATTACCTTGGGAAGGTGGGGCAAAACCAGGAGCCACTGAGCCTGAGCCTCCGGTGCCGCTGCTGCTGTTGCAAAGCGCTGCCGCGGCTCTTCCTTTTGCCTTTCCCTTCCGAGGCGACGTGGGACTGGGGCGCGCCGGCGGTGCGACTCCTGACTCAGGGGCCTCCGAGGAGGGGAAGAGAGTGACTCCTGCCTCCGCTGTCATCATCTTCTTCTTCTTTTGGGTTAGTGAATCAATTAAACCTTTCATGATAGTGAGATCGTTTCCCAAATTAATTATTTTTATTTTTGAAATTTACCAGTAGCTGCTGCATTTCCCACCTCGGCTTATACTCGAGTCAATAAGTTTTCCCAGTTTTTTTGTGTAAAATTAGGTGCCTCGGCTTATATTGGTAGACTTATACTCGAGTATATACGGTACTTTACTTAGATAGATAAATCTTATATTTAAGACTTTCTGTTCAGTGCAATATTGGAGTAAGTCCTTAAAGTGAGTATACAAATGAAAAAACTTTCAAAGTGAGAACAATCAATGGAACAGCTTTCCTCTGGAAATTATGGGTGCACTATCAATGGAGTCTTCTAGAAGAGACTGGACAATAGGATCTCCTGCCATAGGCAGGGGTTTGGACTAGAATGGGCGTTGGTAGAAGTTACCCTGAACGCCCTTTCTATCTATGCTGCGAGAGAGCCCAGGATGGGTTGACTCCTTCCTATGATGTCATTTAGCTGAGTCTGTACTAAGATATAAAAGCCAGCCCCCCGGAAGAGACCCCAGCTTTGGTGAAGATACTTGACAGACTGAAAGGTGTGTCTGAAAGCACAAATGAATACAGAAATATGACTTACCCTCTCCGGACGAATCAAGGGAGGGGCTGGGATCTCTCGCAGCATAGATAGAAAGGGCGTTCAGGTAACTTCTACCAATGCCCATTCTCCTCCATGCTGCATCGAGAGCCCAGGATGGGACATACCAAAGCTTGCATGTCCACAGGTGAGTCCTCGTCCGGCTCATCACACCGACTGTTGAACCATTCATTGAAGCACCCGTCTGTCGAAGGCTGCAGTTGCCGAGGCAAAGACATCCAGACGGTAGTATGTCCACGTGGCCGCATGACAGATCTCCTCCAAGGGTGCTTGGGTCGCCCAGGCAGCCGAAGTGGCTGCGTTTCTGGTAGAGTGCGCCGTCAGACCTCGAGGAACTGGAAGGGCCACAGCTTTGTAGGCCTGCTCAATGCAAGATCTGACCCACCTGCTAATAGTAGGAGAAGAGGCCTTGTGCCCCAAGTGAGAAGGGAAAAGGAAACAAAATTGCTTCAGACTTCCTGAAGGAAGTGTGCTTAATGTATATTCTAAGAGCCCTACCTACGTCTAGCGAGTGCCACTGCTGCTCTAAGTCATGGTGCGGGAGGGGGCAGAAGCCAGGCAACATAATGTCCTGGGACCTGTGAAACAGGTGTTAACCCTTGGAATAAATGAGGGGTCCAGACTGAGGACAACCCTATCATCGTGAAAGGAACAAAGGTCCTGTCTGATGGAAAGAGCAGCGAGCTCTGATACCCGCCTGGCTGAAGTGATGGAAACAGGGAACACTACCTTCAGAGTCAGGAAACAGAGAGACAATGTTCTAAGGGGTTCAAAAGGGGGCTTTGTAAGGGCATAAAGGACCACATGAAGATCCCAGGAAGGATACCTGTGAACCACCGGAGGGTGCAGGTTGGAAGCTCCTTTCGAAAACCTCCTGACTGAAGGGTGATGGGATTAGGAAGGAAGCGAACCCCATGAAAGAACTGAGGAGAGGGCCTCAACCTGCCTGCGTAAGGTGTTGGGGGCCAAACCTTTCTCCAGATCATGCTAAAGGAATCTAAGAACCTCTGCCAACTGGGCTAAAGTGGGAGAGAGAGACCCTCCCTAAGGCACCATCGGGAAGGGCCTTCCAGGTGGCATCATAGATGTGCCTTGTGGGAGGTTTGCGAGATGCCAGGATAGTGATGATGACCCTTTCAGGAAGATCAGCCACCTCTAGCCGCTGCCGCTCAAGTGCGACATGGTCAGCTTGAGCCACTGGGGCTCCGAGTGGAGCAGAATCCCCTGATGAAGGGAGATTAGATGGGCTGGGATCCTCCAAGGAGAAGCCACCGACAGGTTGACCAGATCCACAAACCAGGGCGTCCTTGGCCAATAGGGTGCCAGGAGGAGCTCCGCTCGTTCCTCCAACATCTTCCGAATTACTGCTGGAATGATGGGAATGGGGGAAAGGCATAGAGGAGACTTTTGGGCCATCTGCACCGAAGGGCATTGGTCCCCTCCGCTCCCTGGCAAGGAAACATGGTGAAGAATCTGGTGACCTGGGCAATTTGAGGAGTGGAGAAGATCCACCTCCTTCTGAATCTGAGGGAAAGGTCCCTGAATAGAGAAGGAGGAATAGACCATTCTGCCTGGTCGACCAGGCTCCTGCTGAGCCAGTCGGCCTGGGAGTTGTTGATTCCGGAGAAGTGGTCCGCCGAGATTGACAACAGGTGTTGCTCTGCCCATAACCCCAACCATAGAGCCTCTCCCATGAGGGCTCTGGACCTCATCCCCCCCCCCCACCGGTTGACATGAGCCATGGCGGCCATGTTGTCCATAAGGACTAGAACATGAGAGCCAGTCACTGAGTGCCTGAAATGCTTGAGAGCTAGAAAAATGGCTCTGAGCTCTAGCCAATTTATGGGAAGGGCCTGCTCTGACCTGGACCAAGGTCCTGAGCTATCTGGCCCTGCATATGGGAACCCCAACCCAGGAGGCTGGCATCGGTGGTTATCACTACCCTGTCTGGGACCCTGAAAAGGAGTCCCTTCCAGATTAACGGGGAACAACACCAATTGAGAGATCTCCAGATTTGTGGCGGGAGCGGGACCTTGATGGATGAGTGGCTGGTTCCTGCTCGTTGGTAGGGAAGCAGGAACCATTAGAGTGGACAGGAGTGGAAAAATCCATGGCTCTGGAGATATGACAGGGTAATTTGCAGATCCCGATGGGCTACATGGATGAAGGAGAACAGAATCAAAATGTTGTCCAAGTAGCATTGGATCCTCACTGGAAAAGAAAGCAGAGATGCCATCAATGCTGCCAGAACCTTCGTGAAGACCCTTGAAGCCGATGAGAGGCCGAAGGGAAGTGCTCGATACTGGTAATGGGTATTCTGATAACAGAAACGGAAAAACTGGCGATGATGAGGCCAAATGGGGATGTGGAGGTAAGACTCCATGAGATCAGTGGAAGAGAGGAGATCGCCCTCCCGAACACTGTCTAAAAAGAATGCAGAGTCTGCATTTTAAATAGCCTGTATTTTACAAATTGGTTGAGAAATTTTAAATCAAGGATGGTTCGCTACCCCCCCCTGAGGCTTTGGGAACGATGAAAGGCGAGCATAAAGCCCACGTCCCCATTGAGAGGGGGGAACAGGTTTGATTTTTTGCGGGGGGGGTGCATTAGGAAGTCCAATTGTAATCCTGACCTAATAGTGCTGAGCACGTAGGCATCCGCCGTTGACTCCTCCCATTTGGAGGCAAAGAAGGCTAGGCGACCTCCGATGGGTGGGGAGAATGAGGGATTACTTAGAGCGACGGCAGGAACAACTCCCACCCTCCCCAAAGGGCTGTTTACCAGTATAAGGAGCTGGGCGATAGTCGGCTCTCTTCCCAGAGGAAGAGAGAATTTTACGTTTATCTCTGGTTTCGATGAGATAAGGTTCCAGAGCATCGCCAAAAAGCTTATCGCCCATGAATGGAACTGAAACCAGCTTCCATTTACGGCGTGACTCCGCCTGCCAATTTCTGAGCCATAACAGTCTTCTTGCTGCTACTGAAGATGCCATGGCCCTAGATGCAAATTTGGCGGAATTGAGAGTGGCATCTGCAGTGAATTCCGCCGCTGCGATAATCTTATTAAGGCCTTGGTGAGACCGAAGGTCAGATGTAGGCAATCTAATCTGGAGTTGGTGCAGCCACCATATGGATGCCCACGTGAGTGCCAGAAAATGGGAACGAGGCCAGAACCAGAATGTCAACAGAAGGCACTGCCAGGGAATTGTCCAGGGCTGCGCTGATGTTGTAGAAATGCTTATCCAGAGAAGATGGGCGAGGACCTGCCGAAGGGGAAGCGCACTGTTCCTGGACCATGTCCAGGAACAAAGTGGCAGAAAGCAAAACCCCTGCACGCACTACAGGCTTGGAGAAGAATGAGTCTCCCTGGCTAGAGGGAATTCCTTGTGGCTCGGGAGCCACTTCCTCTGGCGACAGCTTGGCAGTGACCAAGGCCATGCTGATTAATGGCCTGAAGAGAGAAGGATTGAAGACCAATGCAGAGGATGTCTGCTCTGGGTGAGAGTCCTCTTCCTCTGAAGATTTTGGTTAAAGGTCTCGCCCTCTTCACGTTCTGAATGAGAGGAGTAACTGTGTTCAGATGGTGAAGCCCTTCCCTCCTCTCATCAACCTCCTCCCATTCTGGTAGAGAAGAATGGACCCTGAGGTCCTGGGGCCTGTGTAAATCAGGGTGATTAGGCAACTTATAGATTGAGAAGGGAGAAGGGCCTGAACCCTTTCCTGAGGTCGAAGGATTTGCTTGAAGCCCTCAGCCAATCCCTGCCTAATGGCCAATGAGACAACATCTTGGATATCCCCTAGTCTATGCTCAAAGGTAGAGGCAGAAGGCTGAAGGCCCGCTGCTGAGAGAGTGAAGGCCTAGATTGAGAAGAGGTTCGAGGTCTGGAGGGAGGGGGAGGAGCATAGGGCCCAGAAGCCTGTTGGAAATAAGGCCCAGATCTGCTTAGATCCTTGTAGGATCATTGTACTGCAGAAGCCTCAGGAGACCAGGATGGAGGATGGAAAGGCTCATAGATAACGTCTTCTCCCCTGGGAGGGCTTGGCTGGGGCCCACAGGTATCACCTGAAACATGATGTAGTTGCACTCCCTTCTGTTGAATAGTTCTGTTGAACTGCCTCTCTAGGGCTGCATGTCTGCGCTTTTCTGCCCTCAACTCAGCCTGAGTTGCCTTCTTAGGGGCTAGAGCTTTAGCTCTGATTTTAGCAGCCACCTCCCTCTGGACTGATTGGGTGCGTTGCCTACAACCTTTTCTCTTATTGGCTTAAGAGACTGTTCCACTGGAGGGGGGGACTCTGCCTGACCCTTATCTTGCTCCATTTGCAGAATAAAGGCTCTTACGATGGAAAGAAACTGTTTGTAAATTTGTTGGATTAAGCCCCTTAGCGTATAAATTGGCCCCCGGTCTTACAAAATGGCCGCTCACCTCATGGTGGAAAGCTTCAATTCAAGATGGCCGCTGACTATGGGAAACAGGCTCCGAGATCGAAGAATTTCTCCTTAGGCTATAAAGAGCCCAGAGTGAAGTCAGCAAAGGAAAGGGCAGCCTCTGGCCACACAATCAGCTGGCTGACACTGGTATCGGTTTGCCGATCGCTTTTTAAAACCGCTCAAACCGCAGGCATGGGGGAGGTCTACAGACGCTGCCCAACTTGCCTGAACAGCACTCTGGCAACGCTGCTCCCAACGCTGCAGGAGAGAGAGCCTGCTCTCCTGGAAGAGCAGCTGCCCAGATCCTGGGAGCTGCTGAAGTGAGGAAAAAAGGTACTGAAGATCGCTGGTGAGTGCTATTTACAGACCCTCAGCTGGCTGAAGCTGTTGTCGGTTTGCCGATCACTTTTTACGACCGCTCAAACTGCAGGCATGGGGGAGGTCTACAGACGCTGCCCAACTTGCCTGAACAGCGCTCTGGCAACGCTGCTTCCAACGCTGCAGGAGAGAGAGAGAGAGCCCTGCTCTCCTGGAAGAGCAGCTGCCCAGATCCTGGGAGCTGCTGAAGTGAGGAAAAACGGTACTGAAGATCGCTGGTGAGTGTTATCTAACAGAAGCGTTCAGAGACACAGCTACTGACTGAAAGGAGCTGAGTCAAAAGCTGGGGTCTCTTCCGGGGGCTGGCTTTTATATCTTAGTACAGACTCAGCTAAATGACGTCATAGGAAGGAGTCAACCCATCCTGGGCTCTCGATGCAGCATGGAGGAGAATAACTTTTAAGATTCCTTCCCACCCTGATGTTCTATATTCTATACTGTTGAAAAATCATCAATAGTGTTGATAGAAATAAGTTTTAATTATGTATTTTTCTTCACCCCAACTCCTTCTTTTAGCCCATTTTGTTGAGTTGATTTGAGAGAGAGAGTGTGACTAGCCCAAAGTCACCTAGCTGGCTTTCATGCCTGAAGTGGGATTAGAACTTACAATCTCCTGGTTTCTAGGACAGCACTTTAACCACTACATCAAACTGATTCTTAATTATCATAAAAACAGTCATTTTAAACTAACATAATTTTTTATATTATTGAGAAGTGACTTGAATTGATTTTCATTTTAAATATCTTACACCACTTTTTAAGGCAAAGATAGTTTACAAGTTCATTTTTATAAATAGACTAAAAAATAATGCCATCCTACTCCATTTTCTTTCTCCAATGGACTTCACAAACGTCTTCCCATTATTTGTGATGATAATCACCATCTACAGAACCTTCATAAAATAGCCTTGGGAAAATTGGATTCTATTTACTTCAGAATATTTCTGGGAATATTTTAGGGAAATAGGTATCTTGGTGAAGTGACCTGTTTGACTGTTAGTATTTGTTTGTTTCCTCTTACAAGTCAGTTTTAGTAGCCACAGCTAGATAGAAGAAGTTAAAAGTACAATACCTCTATCTTAATTCTTTTTGGTGACAGTTCATCCCTTTCTCCACATTTAGACCTAGGAGATGAAAAGATATATATTTTTAACAGGAATGTGTGCATATGTTTAGAAAAACTATTGCAAAACACCTGCCTTGGAAATTATGCCTCTCTGAATTTATCTTCATTTAATTTATTCATTAGCTTCTTTGTTCATTTGCACAAATTTTATACTGTCTCAATCTGGGAGTCTTTAATTTTAAGACAGCTTCACAGTTAGGCAATGTACATGTAATGGCCTTGAGAGACAAGAGGAAGAGCTGCTACCAAGACAGTGGCCAGATAAAAGAAACTTAACTTTGGTGTACGTATAACTCTAACTTGAGAAAACATCTCAGACAAAACTCTCCCTAGTTCTTATGAAGATAAAGGGAGGGAGGGGGAAGCACATCGAGACTTCAAGGTAGACCAGACTAGGGAAGGTCTTGTCTAAACATTGTCTCATGTTACAGTTCTACTCTGAACTCAGGTTTCTTTTAACTGAACACCGTCTTGGTTGGGACTCTTCTTCCTGTCCTTCAATACATTAGGTCCACTAGCACTGGATTGCACCAACTAGGGCAAGGGGAGAGAAAGTGACTTCCTATAAGCAATCCTCCCTAAACATATGACAGATGAGAAAGATTTTTACCCTCTCTGGGAATACCCAAATAGTCTTTGACGAAAAAAAAAGGTATTTAAAAAAAGTGCTGTGGATATGTAAATGTTTCCATGTTCCCAGTGGTGGGATTCAAATAATTTAACAACCGGTTCTCTGCCCTAATGATTTCTTCCAACAATCAGTTCACCAAACTGCTCAGGCACTTAACAACCGGTTCTCCCAAAGTGGTGCGAACTGGCTGAATCCCACCACTGCATGTTCCCAACAAAGAAGTATGATGCAGTTGTTTGCAGTTAAATTGGGCGTTGGTACCTACCTGATACGCCAGTTCTCGTCGAGCTGCGTAGAGCATCCAGATAGTGGGAGGTGCTCTAGTCTTCACTCTGACAGGCTGAGCTATAATTGAGGAACGCTCTTCCTCCTCCACGTGACTCCTCCATGCGTTCCCCCAGTTTTACGAAGACGAGAAGACAACAGCTATCCTCTCATGTCAACTATATTACAAGACTCAACTCTGAACTATATACATCATTGGCCGAAACAGGATTCCCCCCCCCCCAGATGGACCAATTAGGGTGGGGCTGGATGCTCTACGCAGCTCGACGAGAACGGGTGTATCAGGTAGGTACCAACGCCCATTCTCCGTTGAGCTGCTGCGAGCATCCAGATAGTGGGACATACCAAAGCCTGGCTTGTCCTACGGGAGGGACTCTGTCTGGTCCGGAATCACCTCTGGATCGTTTGCCACCTGTTGAAGGACTCGCCTGCCAAAGGAAGCCTCAGCTGAGGCGAAAACATCGATTTTATAGTGGCGTATGAATGGAGATGGATACGCCCAGGTAGCTGCTCGACATATGTCCTGAATTGATGCCTGAGTAGCCCAGGCAGCCGAGGTGGCCGCACTCCTTGTAGAGTGAGCGGTAATGCCACTAGGGACAGGAAGAGCCTGTGCTATATAGGCCTTGGATATAGTAGCCCTAATCCAACGGCCAACAGTAGACGGGGAAACCTTGCAACCCAGCGTCTTTGGTTGAAAGACAGGAATAAGGATTCTGATTTTCTGATTGATTGAGTACGGTAGATGTAAATACGAAGAGCCCTTCGCACATCAAGAGTGTGCCACTGCCTTTCCCTTTCTCGAGAAGGCTTGGGGCAAAAATTAGGTAGGATCAATTTCTGGGATCTGTGAAAGGCCGAGTTGATTTTAGGCATAAAGGCGGGGTCTGGTCTCAGGACCACCCGATCAGCGTGGAAGACGCATAAATCCTTTCTCACGGATAGAGCTGCTATTTCAGATATCCTTCTTGCTGATGTTATCGCCACCAGGAACACCACTTTGAGTGTGAGGAACTGAAGTGGCGCCTCCCTGAGAGGTTCGAAGGGAGGTTTAGTTAATGCCATAAGAACTTTATTAAGATCCCAGGTAGGATACCTGTGAATCACCGGAGGGCGTAGATTGGAAGCCCCTCTAAGGAAGGACCTTATGCGAGGGTGGTGTGAGAGTGAGCCAGAAGAACGACTAGAGATCACCGTTGCCAGGGCTGCGACCTGCCTTCTCAGAGTGTTGGGGGAGAGACCCATATCTAGCCCGGCCTGTAGGAAGGCTAGGAGTTGGGCGATTGAAGGCGAGAGCGGATCCACGGACGACTTACGGCACCACTGACAAAAGATATTCCAGGTTGCGTCATAAATGCGAGTAGTCGAAGGCCGCCTTGCTGCCAAGATGGTATTGATGACCTGGGCCGACAAACCCTCATCCTTTAATCTTTCCCGCTCAACCTCCAGACGGCTAGCTGAAGCCACTGCGGGTCTGGATGCTGAAGAGGACCCTGGGACAGAGAGATCCTGTCGAGGGGGATCCTCCATGGTGGGGCCACTGATAGATTGCGAAGATCCGCAAACCACGGTCTCCTGGGCCAAAACGGGGCTATCAGGAGGACCTCTGCCTGTTCGAGGATCAATTTCTGAATCACCCTGGGTATCAGCGGGAGGGGTGGGAAGGCATATAGAAGCCCGGTGGGCCAGGGGCAACGCAGGGCATCGTGATTCTCTGCGCCGTCGGCAGGATAACGAGAGAAGAACCTCGGTGTCTGGGCGTTGAGAGGAGATGCGAAAAAGTCCACCACGGGCTGACCGAATCTCGCTGCTGCCTCCCTGAATAAGGAGGGGTGCAGGCGCCATTCCGATTGGTCCAGCTTGGCCCTGCTTAGCCAGTTTGCTTGGACGTTCGAGACCCCCGAGATGTGCTCTGCCCTGATGGATAAGAGATGTCTTTCTGCCCATCGACAGATTCGCTCGGCCTCTCTCATGAGACGAATGGAATGAGTGCCCCCTTGACGGTTGATGTGGGCCTTGGTGGTAGTGTTGTCTGTTAAAACCAGAATGTGACGGCCTCGTACCTGAGGGAGGAAGGCACGTAGAGCCAGATATACTGCATGCAGCTCCAGCCAGTTGATGCTGCAGCGTCGCTCAGTTGTTGACCAAGTTCCCTGGGCTGAAAACGACTGCATGTGAGCTCCCCATCCGTAAAGGCTGGCATCTGTTGTGAGAGTGACCCTCTGGGGCTCCTTGAAGAGATGACCTCGGTTGGTAGACGGTCTTGTCCACCAGAGAAGCGGCGAGAACCCTTGGGGGACCTTCACCACGAGACCTGAGTTGCTCCTTCCGGAACGTTGGTAAGGCAGGAGGAACCACTGCAGGGATCTGGAATGTAAACGTGCCCAGGGAATAATTGATATACAGGAGACCAACTTTCCAAGCAGCTTGGATAGGTTTAGTAACGAAGCCCTTTTATTTTGCCTGATTGTCTTGATAGCTTTTTGTATACTGGTGAATCTCTCTTGGGAAAGGAATACCCTCCCTTGAACTGAATCAATTACAGCTCCCAGATGCGCTATACGGGTGGAAGGATTAAGCTGGCTCTTTTCCCAGTTAACGAGGAATCCATGAGCCTGAAGCACTGAGAGGGTAATCTTAGTATCACTCTCAGCCTGATGTCGGGTAGGAGACAGAATAAGGATATCGTCAAGGTAGCAGTGAATGCGAATAGGGAAGTGTCTAAGGTGCGCTGCCTGGGCCACCAACACCTTGGTAAAGGTCCTCGGGGCCGAGGCAAGACCGAAAGGAAGGGCTACGTACTGGAAATGTTGATTGTTATAGCAAAATCTCAGATACTTGGAATACAAGGGGTGAATGGGTACATGGAGATAAGACTCAGAGAGATCGATGGAAGTGAGCCAGTCTCCCTTCCTAATACCCTGTAAGATAGACTGAAGTGTGTGCATCTTGAATTTGTGATGAACAACATAGCGATTGAGCCTCTTTAGATCTAAAATGGGTCTCCAACCCCCGGAATGCTTCGGGACCAGAAAGAGGAGGGAATAAAAACCCTCTCCCCGCTGTGACAAGGGTACAGGCTGGATGGCCTTGATACTGGAAAGAT
Source organism: Notechis scutatus (assembly GCF_049901735.1). NCBI lineage: Eukaryota > Metazoa > Chordata > Lepidosauria > Squamata > Elapidae > Notechis > Notechis scutatus. The sequence continues at coordinate 179,599,511 of NC_142009.1, forward strand.
GAGTGACAGCGGCCGCCATGAGAGCCCGCTTAGTCGGGTCCCTGGAAAGGGGAGAAACCATAAAGTGCTCCGGAGGAGGCGATTGAAACTGAAGAGGGAGACCAAACCTTACAGTATCCCTAACCCAGGAATCAGACGTGGATAAGTCCCACTGGTCGGCAAAGTACTTAAGGCGACCGCCAATGGGATAAGAAGTTGAAGGGCTACCTGGGACGGCGGGAGCTTTATTCCCAGCGCCCGGAAGGGTCTCCTGTAGGAGCCTCCCTTCTATTTCTATCCTCGAGTCGCTCCGGTCCTGATAGGTTGACCGGAACATCGGGAGCCCTGATACCTGGGGGTGAAGGCCGGTGGAAAGGAAGATCGAAAGGAGCCCCTCCAAAAGGACTGAGACCCTCTAGACTCTTGCCTTCGAAAAAGAGATGGAAGGAAATTCTTCTTATTCCGGCTCTCCATCAGCAATGGATCAAGTGCTGGGCCAAACAATTTTCCCCCTGACAAAGGAGCTGAGGCTAATTTGGCTTTGTTCTTGACATCGGCCTGCCAGTGCCGAAGCCATAGTAACCTACGTGCAGAGACGTGCGAGGAGATGGCCCTAGTGGAAAATTTTACGGAATGAAAGGTGGCATTGGCCACGAACTCTGCTGCGGCCGTTAGTTTTGCAATGTCCTGATGTGCCCTAGTGTTTGAAGGGGGAACATGCTGTCTTAACTACCTGAGCCACCTGATAGAAGCTCGGGTGAAGAATGATGCGGCTGTGGCCGACCGGATGGCCCAAGCATCCGACTGGTGCGCTCGCCGTAAAGCCATCTCAGCCCGCTTATCCTCCGGCTTCAGCGCTTCTAAAGCGTCGGTGGGGTTGGATGAGGATGCTAGCCTCACTATTGGATCATCTACCTCCGGAGTGTTTAGCATGTTGGAAAACTCCGAGTCGAGATTGAACAACCTCTTGTCTTGACTGGAGGGAGCAGGAGGGGGCCCTGCAGAGGCCCATTGTCTAGCGACCAAATCAGAAAAAATTGGGGGAGTTGGAACGACCTCGGTTTCGATGACCGGCTGTCTGAAAACTGAGTCTTCTGGTCCCCCCGGGATCACCGGTGATGGTTCAGGAGGAGCCTGGGGAATCAGGCCCGAGACATTCTTTGCCTTGAATAACAAGGACTTAAACAAGTGAGGCTTAAATAAGCCTACGAATACTGGCTGGTCAGGGGAAATGCCCTCGTCCTCGGACATCTCCCCTTCCATGGGGTCTACCTCGAAGAATGGTTCTGAATACTGGATCGACCCCCTGTCTGAACCTTCCTCTTCCCTGAAGGGTTCAAACCCCATTTCTTCCTCTTCCTGGCTCACCCCCCCTTCCAGGAAGGGGGCTTCCACTTGGGAAGGTACCTGACCATGATGCGATGGCGGTCTGGAGAGAGATCTTCCGGACATCAACTCGACCTCGGGTGCCATTGTTTGGGATCCTGTTCTGGACAACTGCTGCATGCCCTCTGCTATTCCTTGTTTGATAGCCAGCTGCATCCACTCTCTAATGCTGTCCGGAATAATGGATGAGGACGGGTTTTCTGGACGCAAGCCTGCAACGGTTGGTGTGAAAGTCGCTTCAGGCCGAGTGGTCTGGAGGCTTCGAGCAGGAGAACTGCGCCTAGAAACAGAAGGTTGTTCTGGCAAAGGAAGAAGGTGAGTAGAAGTAGAGGGGGTAGGTGGGGCTGGTGGTACAGACTGAGATTCCCTAGAGCGTCTATCAAACTCCTTCTCCAAAGCCTTGTGACGCCTTAGGGCATCCCTTTGAGAGGCTTTGGAAGATTCCTCGGTCCGCTTGCGCAGATGGTGTGTCTTTGCCTTAGCCTTCAAAGAAGGACCTCTGGGATTTTCTTCTGCCATAATAAATCCTGAATAAGATAATATTAATACAAAGGCGGTTGGCACGCCTAGGAGTTCGGCCTAGCTGTGGGCCGGCTACCTTAACGTTGGGCTGCGTCCCCTTTTGGTAAAAAGTTTTTGTGTTATTTGTATTTTATTTATTTATTAATTTATTTTTTTATTTTTATTTTTTATTTTTGAATAAAAAAGGATCAAAAATAGGCCAAAAACTAAACCATAAGGTAATTCAAAAAAAGGATAAACTGTAAAAGAACCAATAGATCGAATGAACGCTGGAGCCAGGCAAAAATGATCTAAAGAAAGAGTAAAAAATTAGAAGAATATATATATATATATATATATATATATATATATATATATATATATATATATATATATATATATATATATATATATATATATATATATATGGAAGAATCCTAATGGCCTCCTGAGACAGCCTCCCAACACCAATGGGAAGTAGGTGCCTCTCCTCCACCTCTGAGTCGCTAGTGTAACCAACCAATTGAACTAAAACAGGGCAGCAGGGCACGGAACCACAGACCCCTTTAAAACCACAAGGAACTTCAATCAGGCCTGCCGGTCCTGTTCTAAGCCTCTCAAAATCGTCGCAGCAAAAACGAAAGTGAAAAACAAAAAAAACAAAATGGCGGCCGGCCACGGGCGCACCCAAAATGGCCGCCAGAACCAGCACTCACTCAGAGGGGAGGAAAGCCCTCGATAACAGTAAAAAACTGCCGGAAACTAGGCAGAACGAGGGGCCTGAGAGAGCAGAGCTCGCCTCTCTCCTGCGTTCGTGGGGGAAGGCGCAACGAAGCGCTATGCAGCGCCAGCACAAGCCGCTGTGAGGAACGACACAGCTTGGAAACGGCAGGCACCAGAGTGAGGGGGGTAGGGGGGGCGAAAGGGCCCTAAACCCCCCAATCTCCCCCTGAGGGGCGAAAATAAACGACCCCTTCTATATCCCGGACAATCCAAAAGCGCAGGGACCGGAGGAAACAAGGAAAAATTCAAACCTGAACAATATTAAAGAGAAATCCCAATTCGGCCAAGGAGCGAAATGTTAAAGCTGCCTGTCTCTGCGAGGCTGAGCTAAAACTGGGGGAACGCATGGAGGAGTCACGTGGAGGAGGAGGAGCGTTCCTCAATTATAGCTCAGCCTGTCAGAGTGAAGACTAGAGCACCTCCCACTATCTGGATGCTCGCAGCAGCTCAACGGAGAATGTCTAATCCCCTCTGCTCAAAAAAAGGCTGAGATAGGACACAGAATGGTGTCAAAATATATTAACATTCTCAGTGTAGCAAGAATGCACCAGCATTCACACCTCCCATCCGGTTCATACATTTGTATGAGGCCTGTGAAACCATAAACTGATCATAAGGCAGAAAGATTGTAAACTGATTTCTAATACCTCGTAATGTACCCATTTCAAGTTAAGTTTATTTATTTATTTATATTTATTTGTCAAAAGCTTACAATATAACAGAAACAAAAATAAACATAAGTTTAAATGCAAGAAATAGGAACTAATAATTGGGGACAATAGGACAGGGATGGTAGGCACGATTGTGCGCTTATGCATGTCTCTTACAGATCTCTTAGGAATGGGGTGAAGTCAATAGAGGTTAGTTTGAGGGTAAAGGAGTGGGGGTTTGAGCAGGTGACAACAGAATCAGGTAGTGAGTTCCAGACATTGACCACTCTGTTGCTGAAATCGTACTTCCTGCAATCGAGTTTGGAGAGGTTTACATTTAGAGTTTATATCTGTTGTTTTTTTTAAAAAATGTAGCTTACTTGGTGGTCCGGTAAGTGTACTTGTATGTAACTTCTCGAGAGATCTGCCGTGCCAGAGCAAAGAGTTCATCCCTCCGGGTTAATAGTGCATTATCCTTGACACATAACTGAGCAGCTGCTTCATTTACTGTGAGCTAAAAAAACAACATACAAAAAAACATTGGCTCATTAGCACATCAGTCCTGGAAGAATGATCTAACTCTATAATACCTGTGGCACTGCTCAAAACATTAGCTATAGGAAGCTGGATGGCTGTCTTCAGCTTTGTTACTAATTTCTAATAACTTTTTTCCTGGAAGGAAGCAGTCCTTCCAACTCACTCACCCAACAGGTCTTAAGTTTACTTTAAAAAAAAAAGATTAGTATTTATAATAGATACCTACTGAAACTATTTAATATCAACAAAACATAGTTCTCACTGAGAGTAAGGCTATTTTTTAAGAAAGTCTAGACTTACTTGATAGTAATTATGTGCCAGTATATAAGTAAACAATGATGGAAAATAATCAGATTTTCCAGATCCGATTTTTGTTAGAATCATGTCCATCAACTATAGCCAAGTGCAAAATAACCTTACATTCAATTAATGATAGTTAGGGAAGGTGCCAGCTTTGGAAGCCATATTAACACCAGACGCTTCCACACTGCCACATTCTTGAGCCTGGGAAAAGGGAGGGGGAATTTCTTGGAGTGTATGTGGTTAGACATAAAAGCATTCTTCTTCTAAGTCAAGGTCATGTTATTCTGCACCTGGGTGAAGGGACGTCTCAAGTTGGGATGGGTGGTGATTGGGGCATGTGATGCAATGATGGGCGCAGGGGGTGGTTTCGTAGTTTTTATTTATTGCAAGGAAACCCGGAACTTTCAGATTCGGGATTTTCCAGATATGCCAGTTTACTACCTAAATAAAACAGAACTTTTGAGAGGATGTCTGTCTCGGAGTTATTTGTTGGGAGTGGCGGTTTTGTGGAATGCTGAAATGATCTTGGCTAAAGCTCTGAACTCACTATTTAAACTCTCTTCAAAACTTCCAAGCAGTTTTACTTTAGATTAATATTCATGAGCTTGTTTCCAAAAAATTTAACAAGTGTAATATGAGTTTAGTTAGGGTTTTAGCGCTGAATCACTAAAAAAAACAAAACACTTCTGCTTTATCTTCTAGCAGTTTTCAATACCTCCTGGACCATGTGCAAAGGCTGGCATTTGGGGTGGGGAATGACCGTTCTCAGGGGGTTTCCTCCTTCCAAAGCGGGTGGATCCAATCAAGTGTAATTGAAGGGGAGGGGAATCAAGCCCTCCACTACAAAAGGCTGCATAGATTGACACTTACCCACCACTTATTTAATATCTACCTAAATTACTGGTGACGGTCATTCACTGGCATGGAATCCAAATATCATCAATACCTAGCTGATACTTAGTTGGATATCTTAACTCCAGCCCAGACAAGGGATGTGTTGGATGTTCTATCACGATGTCAGGAAGCTGCAGAGGTTTGGATGGGAAAGAACAGATTTTGATTTAATTCTCACAAAACAGAGTAGCTTAACCGAATGGCCTAACCCCCATTCAGTGCTGGTTTGTAATCTGTGTTCCTCGATTCACAGTTCCTGCTTGAAGGACAGGTGGCAGCTGTGGCTAGGAAGAGCTTCGAACAGGTCTAACCTTATGTACCTGTTGCCGCTTTAATTGCAGAGAGAGAAGCTTTATGCATAGTTATTCAGGTTCAATCATCTCCTATTTAGATTTCTGCAACATGTTCTATATGAAGCTACATATCCCGCTCCACACCGCCTTCTTGGACTTGGAAAAGGCCTTCGACCGAGTCCCCACGATCTCATCTGGTACGCACTGCGAAATCACGGCGTGCCCGAGCTACTCGTACAATGGGTCCAACTCCTATACAGATGTCACAAAAGCCGTGTAAAAGCGGCAGCTGGGATATCAGAGGAGTTCAATATCACCGTCGGCGTACACCAGGGCTCTGCTCTCTCACCACTGCTGTTCATTCTGGTGATGGACACAATTACACACGACCTGCACACGCCCACCCCATGGACGCTGCTCTACGCCGATGATGTGTTCCTGGCCAACCTGCGCAAGGCTGAACTCGAGCACCTAGTCCAACAGTGGCACGACCGCCTCGAGCAGTTCGGGCTCGGTTGAACCTAAAGAAGTCCGAATACCTGACCACTGACAATGAAGCGACAGGCTCCATCCACGTGAACGGGCAGGAGCTACCGCGCCTCCACCTTCAAGTACCTGGGAACTACTCTTGGGGAAGAAGGCCTACTACAAACTGAGGTGGCAGCCAGGATCAGCGCAGCGTGGGGCAAATGGAAGTCCGTCACGGGCGTCCTCTGTGACAAGAAGATGCCGTGCGCCTGAAGGCGAAAATCTATAACTCTGTGGTGCGCCCTGTGGCCATATACGGCGCAGAGTGCTGGCCGACGACCAAAGAAGTCGAAAGCAGACTCCAGACAATGGAGATGCGAATGCTCCGATGGTCGGTAGGCCTCACCCTACTCGATCGCGTCAGGAATGAAGAAGTGCGCAGACGGTTCAACGTCGTGCCCATCCCCACAGTCATGAGGCAGTCCCGGCTACGATGGTTCGGCCATGTGAGTCGCGCCAAGGAAGAATCCATCATCAAATCTGCGATGAAGGTGATTGTCGGAGGAGCGAGACCGCGTGGTAGACCTAAGCAACGCTGGATGGACACGATCAAGGCCGATCTAGAGATCGCGAAGGCAGACCCGACATACGTGGCAGACAGAGAGGCGTGGAAGCAGTACTCAAGGACATTAGCGGACCTCGCCAGAGCGCGAGACAAACGCTGAAGAAAAAGAAGAAGAAGAAGAAGAAGAAGTTCTATATGAAGCTACCCCTTGAAGACCTTGAAACTGGCTCAGAATGCAGCCGCTTGAAAGGTTTTGGGCACAAGGCAAAATGCTGTATTCTGAGAGCTACAGAGCATTTTCCTTCCAGGTGTAATCAAAGATGCTACTTGTCAGTTTTAAAGCTTTTCTTTCTTGGCTAATGACCTGGATATTAGTGTAACCTTCCTCTGGGCCCTTCTTACCCTTAAGAAATGTCGCTGCAAGGATTCTTGGATCATGCTTGCTTTTTAAATGTATCTTGGGGGATTTTTGCTTATATGTTCTATGTTTCTATAAATAAATAAACAATTTAGAAAGCTACATGGCATTCATCAAAGCCTTGTGGTTTCAGCAGGCAATTAAGTGTATTTCAGTTGGATTTTGATGTGGAGAAATTTAGTGTTGTATTGTTAAGCTTTCATTTCAAATAATACCATATTGTGGTTTTCAAGATCAGCCAGATACGATTGGAGCAGGTAGTCCTTGACTTACAACAGTTCATTTAATGACTGTTCAAAGTTACAACGGCACTGAAAAAAAGGAACTTATGAACATTTTTCAGAGTTATGACTTTTGCAGCAGCCCTACGATCATGTGATCAAAATTCAGATGCTTGGCATTTATGACTGCTGCTGTGTCCAAAGGTCATGCAATCCCCTTTTGCTACCTTTTGAAAAGCAAAGTCAATGGGGAAGCCAGATTCACTTAATGACCGGGTCACTAACTTATCAACTGTAGGGACTGACTTAACCCTGTGCGAGAAATGTTGTAAAATGGGGCAAAACTCACTTAACAAATGACTCACTTAACAACAGAAATTTTGGACTCAATTGTAGTCATAAGTCGAGGACTACCTGTATAGTAAGGGTGAATGCAGTGCTTTAGGATAGAATTTGTAAACTTTCACTTCATATTGTTCAGTTATCTAAAATAAGATAGCAGAAAATGGAAAATGTAATATTTATAAGAAGAACCAGTTTAGGTGTAGTGGTTAAAGCGCCAGACTAGGAATTTGGAGACCAAGAGTTCCAGTCCTGCTTCAGGCACAAATCTTAGAAGGGTAACCTTTTAAGAAAATTGCAAGGACTTGTCCAGGGAGTTGCCAGGAGTCATTGTCTCAAAGGCACAACAAACAAACAAAACATTGACAAGGGTAGCAAAAATATGACAATCATCGTATTTTGTTAAGTGCAGGAATTTTCAGAATGAATTGCAAGCAAAATAAGCAAGATTCACCAATATTACATATTTTATCATATGTGCTAATTTCTGTAGTCATTGCCTGTAATCTTAAACTTCCTTAGAAATTGAAATGTAAACAAATCAGAGTAATTATAAGTAAGTGCTTCATATTAAGTTTTTATTATTATTAATACATTTAGGAAATTGAAAATATGCAAACTTTGTATGACAGCATATGTATATGTAGGAGGATGCTTATAATTGTATTGTGCCCTGTGATGACCCAGGGTGGGATACAAAAGCAACAAAGTCACAAAAGCAGGTGAAGTCCCTTTAATTCCTTCAACTTGGTTTTAAAGGTCCAATTATCATTGACTGGAGAAAAAACTCCCCCACAAACAGTTGCAAAAAGGAACAACTTCCATTCAAACTCAAAATACATATAAATTATAAATAGAAAAAACAACAACACAAACCACACTGAAGAATTAATGAGACAAGGCAAGATAAGAGCTTGAAGATGTCCACAGATATCGAAATACACACACTGGGAAGGACGCCAGAACTCAGATAAGAACTGACAGACTAGAAATATTTTCACACTTTGCTTCCAGCACTGGCCCATGCACAGTTTATCCTTTTAAACAGTCCTCACAGCTGCAGCCCATGGAGGGTATCAAGGCCCTTTCTTCCCCCTTTCTTCACGTTTCTCCCTTATCCGCTCCTCCCTGCGTGCCCTAAGATGAAGAAGGGATGGGCCTGGGTCTTCCTCTGAATGCCCAGCCAGTCTGCCCTTTGCCAGTTTCCTCCACAACCTCCAGAGCCACATTCCCACTCCCTGTTGGCTGTTCCTCCTCTCCCTCGGAGTCAGATTCTAATAGAGGCATGACAGTGCCCTCTTACAGTGGAGCTGAAAATACTTTACAGGTTTATCATTGTACCCAAGCAATTACTGTGGGCCAGAACTACCTCCTTGGAACTTTATAACCAACAAAACAACATTATCCACTGTTACTAGTTTTCACATTAAGAACATGCTAAAACTCTTACATTTTTTGAAAATAAATCAAATTTCTAAATCTTACAGTGAAGACACTTGTGTGATCAGCACTAAGAAGTGTCCAAAAGTTTTCTGCCCACTTCAAATCCTGATACTAATATATATGATTTGTAATATAGAATTACTTAATTAATGGTCTTAGTGGAAGTTTAAACGTGCATAAACTTCCCAGAATAAACAAGAACAACCTATGTATACAATAAAATTTGTTTCAGTCAACATTCCTCTTCCACCATGGTGCAACAGCCTTTGTAAATAATGACTGGTAAGCAGAAATTCACATACTTCGTGTGTGATTCAAGTAGCTTGATAGCCTAGAACAAATGATTATATTGGCAAGGATGAGGGAAACAGAAGTAGGGATAAAGTGAATGGACAGAATGAAGATTACAAGACTGTCTTTCAAAGATTGACAAATTTATTAGCAAAGACAGGATGCTATTATGAACAATCTGTTTTGTTGACACCTAAGAAACCAGAAATATGTCATATTTTTATACAAATTCAAACATAACTCTTTAATTTCTTATCTTTATTCCAACATGTTCAAGTGCTCGTTTCTTTTCAAAACCAGTATTTAATCAGAACACTAATTTATATGAAAGAAGAGAGGAAGCAACTGAAGCAATGACATCTATCTTACACCTAACTATGTCATCAGAAATAGTCTATGGAATTTCAGTGCTGCCAAAAATGTATAAAATAAGCATGAACAAAAGTATTATTATAACTGCTGATTTGACAATCTATTAAGAAAGAGCTAATAAAATGAAATAGATGGCTAAAATGGCTTTATATTAAGCCTCACTAAAATAACAAATTACACTCTTGTTAATATTCTATTTTAAGAAATAAAGTTTTAGGAAAGTTAAATGCTTAACTGATTCATCTAACCAGGAATGGAAATGACGGTAAGACTAGACTACCAATTTAAGAACTTCAATGCACAAGTAATTTAATTTTGTAACAAACAAATTAATTTAGGGAAGAGTTTTTCCCCCCTACATAGAACATGAATTAGAATGTAAATTAATTTTACTGATCCTATGAGGAAAAACCTTTGCCTCACAAGCTGGATAATAAAGAAATGGCTTGTTTTCTGAAAATGCTGGGGGGACATTTAGAAGAGTTGGAGCAAGCAGAAAATAATTTACTAATCAGGAAATACCATATTTTTCAGAGTATAAGACGCTCCAAAGTATAAGACACACCTAGCTTTTGGGGAGAAAAACAAGAAAAAAAATTGCCTCTGCTTCCCAGCAATTTGCCTCTTTGCAGCAAACAGCCTCTGAGTCCTCCATTTTTGGCCTGCTCCAGGTGGCGGGGATCGGAATGGGCAGAAAACAGGGCATGTAGAGGCCAAAAACAGGATGTGGAGGCCAAAAATGGGGCGCGCGGAGGCGGAATAGGCAATGGCAATCCCTGCAGCCTGAAACAGCTGATCATGGGGAGGCCAATCCAACCGACAATCAGCTGCTTGTGCTAATCAAGCTGTGCTGAAGCTGAAACAGACTGTTTGCTGTTTGCTGCAAGGAGGCAAATTGCTGGGAGGCAGAGGCTGAAAGGTGGGGGCTGGTGGGTGGTCAGGGCTTCAGCAACATTCGCTGTATAAGACACAAGACATTTCCCCCCACTTTTGGGGGGGGTGCGTCTTATACACCAAAAAATACGGTAATTTTTACCTTGATACTATGTGAGCATGATTATTTCATTACTAGACTAGGTAACATTGTCAATATACTGAGTGTGAGGTTTGCTTTCTGTTTATATATAGTAGCATGCCCTGTTGTTGCCCTGTTGTCGCGGATTAACACCAGACAAACAGACAGAAAACAATACCCTAATTGAAGAGCTACCAAGAAGAAAACTATCCCCCCCACACACTAGCACTGAAGATGTTAATGAAATGTCTGCAAGTAAACAACTAAGCTCTGAAAGAACCAAGGAGTCCATAGTTCAACACTAAGCTACCCTGTTTCTCCAACAATACGGCCTCCCCCAATAGGAAGTCCCAGCATATTTTATAGACATGAAATGAAATTAAGCCCCTCCTCCAAATTAAGGCCTATATTAAAACATGCAAAATGGGGGGGAATGGTGGGGGGCTTGCTGTTAGGAAGTACTTTTGTTGCACACCCGAATATGGTGCTGCCTGCGTTGACCCGATATGAAGTGCCCCACCAACGCTGAGGTCAACATCCAAGCCTTGCCACCTGCCCACCCAAAGATGCAAGGGGGGAATTAAGTCACCCCGAAAAGACAGCCTAGCCATTTTTCGGGGCTCAAAAAAAAATAAGACCCGGCCTTATTATATGAGAAACACGGTACATATATTCCATTCTATTGATACTTTCCCATAGAATTAATAAATAAAATGTACCTCTGCTTGATTCTAAATAGAGTCACAAAAAGAATCCCCTGTAATTCAAGTATTTCAGATCTAATTTATTTAATAATGCATAATTCAACAAATCTTGACTTAGCATGATTTGTGAACCTAGTCAATACATGAGACATCTTACTTGGTATCTGGAGTCTGTGATAATCTGGATGGGGAACAACAGCTTTCAGTTGAACCCTGGCGAGATTAAGTAGGTTTGGATGTGGGGGCCTGACGATTCTAGAGCTGTCACCTTTAGTGTTAGATGGGGTTATACAACCCCAAACTGGCCCCGTGCATAATCCTGGTCTCCTGGACTCAACAAATCCTGCCTGAAGAGCAAATGACAATTGCAACTAGAAGGGCCTTTGCGCAGCTTCAAGTTTTGCATCAGTTGTACCCATTCCTAGATCAGGAGTCTCAGCTTATAGTTAATTATGTTCTAGTCACCTCCTGACTGGATTACTGTAATGCCCTTCAAAGGTATCCAAAAGTTTCAGTTGATGCAAAATACAATGGTGCAAGCAGTTATATATGCTTTTAAAGGAGCACATTATGCATCTTGTCTGAGAGCTGTGTTAGTTGCTACTGTTTCCCTAAAATATGACTTACCCTGAAAGTAAGTCTTAGCTTGATTTTTACACATGTGCCCAATATAAGCCCTACCCCCCGCCCCCAAAAAGCCCTAATTAAGATCCCACCCACTCCAGAGTACACGGGTAAAAATTAAGCTAGGGTGGGGATGGGGTGTGTGTGGAGCTGCCATACTACTTACCTTTGGACCATTGTAACCAGGCCTCACACACCCCGACACCTGCCTTGCCAGCCCATTTCCTCTGCAGCCAGCAAAGCTGGCAAGGCTTTTCTGAAGCCCTCTGTAACTGATAATAAAGCTCCAGATCGATCTGGAGCTCTGCTATCAGCTAAAGAAGCTTTCAGGAAAGCCTTGCCAGCTGCAGCAGTAGTAGTTCCTGAAGGTCTCTGACGGCGAAAAGCGACACACGCAAGTGAGGTTAGTCAGTGGATGACATCCCTGAAAGTAAGACCTGGTGCCTTTTTTGGTGACAAAAAAATATAAGACAGGGTCTTATTTTTGGGGAAACCTGGTAGTGTGCTTCCAGGTCCAATTCAAGGTGCTCGGCTTTCATGGCATGGAAATGGGCTATCTGAGGAACTGTCTCTGATTATATTGGCTTATCCCATCAAATTTAACAAGGGCGGCATACAGCAGGTCTTGTCTCTCAGGGCATGTCCCAAGAGAGGAGGCTTCTTTGCCCTGCACCCACCTTATGGGACATTCTTCCTCCTGACGTCCCCAAATGAGGTCAGCTCGATCCTTTATTTTTTCATAAGTAAAACTTGCTGCCTCAGGCCTGCTGGGTCTCAGGCAGTGGTGGTATGGTACCGGTTCGGACCGTTTGAACCGGTAGTAAAAAAAACTACCAGTTCACCTGAAGCCATAATAAAAATAACTACCCGTATGGCCGAACCGGTTCCTCTGGCGGTCAAGCTGAGAGGATAGAAGAAGCAACAAGTGCATGGGTGGGTTAGGAGGGTCGCTCCTAGCTTTTCGCTTCTTCATCCTCTCAACTGATTGGTGTTAGGGGCATGCATGCACATGTTAGGGGTACACGCGCAATCACCCACTGAACCGGTAGCAACCAAGGTAGGAACCCACTACTGGTCTCAGGGGACCAGTAAGACCTTGAGTGGGTTCCATTACTGATCAAATCTCGTGTGTGTTTTGTACTTCAACTTTTTTGACATGTTTACTGTTTTACATTTTTTTTGCTGTACACTGACTAGAGTTACTTCTTGTGAGATAGGCAGCCACATAAACTTGATAAATAAATGTGATAAATAAATACATAAAGTAACAGAGGTGTTTACGTTTAAATCTTTTAAGAGTGAGTTCTGCAAATTTTTACCATCACGAGAAACAGAATGTTTATTTCGTGATCAATTAAATTTCCAATAAGCTAAAATTTTAAACTGAAGCCTGAAGCCAGTAATCACTGAAATGCATTCCAAGTCAGCCAATTCCCTCTAAAACTCTAAAGCTGTCAACAATTGACCAAATTAGCACCATTACTCCAACTGTCATTTCACCCTCCCATACTAAAACAGATGCTGTGGTCCTCATGAAGATGGAAATAATTACTGTCACTTAGCTCACTTAATTCTCTTGCAAATGAGAAAGAGGTATTTTAAAATAACACTTCTGGTTTACATTCTACCTATTTTAATAAGAGAATGGATTAAAATATATTCATTCAGGTATAAAAAAAATCTTATTCCACTTCCCCCCAAAATAAAACTTAATAATTTTTATTATTAATTAATAATGTTTAATAATATTTTTTATTATCAAACATTTAATGTTTCATAAATAGAAAATACAGAAACATCATGTGGGCTTGTATGTCACATTCTTCAGTGAAGAATTTCTATGTTAATTGACAGAATTTGTGACAGCCAACTCTTTTAGAACTTTTTTTTCACATGTCCTACATTTAGAATGAGACAGATTTTTCCTAACAGTCAAATGGGCAGAAATTTAGGCCATCAGCTCAAAAATATTCTACATGTTCAAATCAATCTAGTTTTCCCAATATTGGACAAATGTTTATAAAGAGAAGTAACATGGATTGCAAAAACTGTTGCATACACCCTGGAATCTGCTTAAATAAGTTTTGGTTACATATAACACATGTAATACACTGTTTTCCACGATAGCAGAAATGTATTCTTCTGAATAAGCAAAATGCACGATGAGTTCCATTCTCATTCTAGAAGTAAAAATTAACTAAAATATGCATGGCATGGTACTGCAAATTACCAGATATCCCCCCTTGTCTCTGAGATATCCCAACCTTTGTCTCTAAAGACAAAAGTTAGGCCAGAAGACTGAACAACCAGTATTGGTTGTACACAAAAACATCAAAAAGATGGGGTTCTTTTCAACTATCTATAGAGAAGCCATCACTAGTGGGACAATCCAAATAATGGTTGGAAATCAGAAGAAATGAAAGAGGAAAGTTTATTAGAACCACTTGGGGAAATTTTATGCAAGACGAAGTTCTCATTCTCTATATACATTCATATTAAATTACTGGATTATTAAGATCGCTTCAGAAAACTATCTGCCCTGCAAATTTGCAAGTCAACAAAATAACTAGAGAAAGCTCATTAATACTGAGAGTAGGGAAAGATGGTGTCTGATATAGAGGAGAAATTCATGTTGTAGATCCTCCCACAACAACCTTAAATGGGAGGGAGAAGACGAAGAGCAAGCATTCTGTGTATTCCTTCCACGGCTACTTTTATTTACCCTTCCTTTGGTAAATAAGACTGTGTTTTTCATAGCAAAGCAGTTATGTAAATCATCTTAAATTCTGATGAGTTTGTTGCTCAGAAGTGAAGTCATGTAAAAATATGTAACAAGTTGCCCGTGGTCTGGGGTGGGTGGGTGAGAGGGGTCCGGCAGGGTTTGGGGGGCCTTCCAGCGCCTTTCCGCGGTGGGGGCGGTCAGCTGGCCGGCGCGTAAGTGGTGGAGAAGGGGGCTGTGGTGGTGGGTAGAGAGGGCCTGCTGGGCTGCTGGTCTGTTCAAGAAAGAGCAGGACTTCAAAAGGGGTTTTTTCCTCCCTCCCCGGACGGGCGGGTGTCTGGGGAATTGAGGGCAGGTCGATTCAAAGGGGAAAAAAAAGAAGAAGTTTGGTGTGAGTGGGGAGGGGGAGGAAAAAAAATTGCACGAAGGAGGCTGCACTAAAGGCTTTAAGAGCTATTAACAGCAGAGTTCTAAGTTTAAGAGTTGGCATTCCCAAAAGAGAAAGGGAAAAAGAAAGTTTAAAAGAACATGTCTTTAAAAGTTAATAAAAATTTGTTTAAAAAAAAAAAAAAAATATGTAACAAGTAAAATAGGGCACATTTTTCAAGGTTCGTGATCCATTAAAAAAACATAGACCAGAAAAAGAAATATTTGTTGGCTCTGAATTGTTATTTTACTGCAGTAAGCTGCATTTTTTATGGAGATCATATGAAAGAAATAGCCTTTGGTTTAGCCCAGTGGTTGCCAACCAGTGGGCCAGGGATCACTGGTGATCCACAAGAAAATTTTGATGGTCCTCAGAGAAATGTCACTCCCAAAGCAATTAATCCAGGCTATGCGGGAACACAAGGCTGCGCCATCCAAATGGCCCGTGGAAGGCTTGCATCACTTGCATTGCAAGCAACACAAGATAGTGAGGGGAGGGGGGGGCGGAGGGCAGAGGGGGGGAACTTACCCCATGCACCTCGCCTGGCCATCAGGCTGCTTCTTTCCGCTTCTTTCTTCTTCTGCTTTTGGCTGCATGCAAGGAAAGCAGCAAGTCTTTTTTTCTCGTCCCCAAACTCCGCCAGAAATGAGTCTTTAGGACCCTGCAAGGCATCCTGCTCCAAAAGGCTGCACCAGCACGACAAGTCTCAAAAAGACTCATTTCTGGCAGAGTTTGGGGGAGAAAAAGAAAGACTTCTGGCTGCTTTCCTTGCCTGAAGCCACGAGTCTCTCTCTTTCTCTCTTCCCTTGAGAACGCAACTGGAGACAATATCCTGCAATCCCAAATAAAGAATGATCGATTGGTAGGAAAACGGGATGGGGAATTTTCCTGCAGACTTTTTGGGGGGTTTTCCCAGGGTCTCTGGTCGGCAGGATTCAAAATTATGAGTTTGGAGGTCCCTGAGGTCCAAAAGGTTGGCAACCCCTGATTTAGCCCATCACCTTGAAATTACTGTTTACTAGCAATTACATAACTGCAGGAAACCACCTCTTTGACAAAGCAAATCCAAGGAAGTTCAGCTGATAGCCTTTCCTTAACACTGATTATTTATTACAAATCCAAGCAATAAAATTTCCAAAATTCAAAAGCCCTGTACATGCAAATCCACAGGTTTCATGCATTCTTTTTTTTACAAAAATAACTGTTACATTAAATTTAACTAGGATTGGGCAGAGAATCATCAAAAGAGCTACTAAGCTGGTCTGTCATTTTCCCAAACTGAGGAAATATTCTAAATTGTGCCATGCTATATATGCCTAGTCAGAAGTTAAGCTGCACTGAGTTTAATGAATGCAACTCCCAGGAAAATGCATAGAAAATTGCATCTTTAACTAGTAAATGTTACAACTGAGAACATTATTATTATTATTATTGGCATAATAATTTTATGCCAATTAATAAATGAATGTATTGCTAATGAAAAACAATCAAAGTAACTACCTACAACTGCATACTACAATCTATGAAAAAATGAATAAAAGCCAGCTTTTGAAACCAAGTATGTTAAATAGACACAGGCAAATTATCAAGACCTCAAGGGTTTTAACATACACTACATGGTACCTGTAAAGACAACAACCAAGGCCGAAACATTTTTATATAAAACAGTTTATAATTTTGTTCACAAATCCAACGTTGTCTTGAACATATTCAAAATCACCAATGTCACCAGACATATTTAACTCTATTAGATACAGTTACAATTATTTGTTTTCTTGCTTTTTCCAAAGGAAATACTTCGTTCTTATCCTCAAAAGGAAATAAAATGCATCAATTGTTAAGATTATGCTTATACAATTGGACAATATACATTCACTGAATTGTTTTACTGCTAATTCAGCAACATCCAACACAAATGAGTACTTCAAAGCATAATTATCTTGAACTTGGGTTTAAATGCTGCAATATATCATACAGACATATGGTTTCAAAGAGCTACAACTGAAGTGAATGAAAAGCTTAAAAAAATATTCAGTGTGTTCCCTGAACAGTTCATCATCTCCTTGGATGTAAAACAGTTCTGTCTGGAGAGAAATCAAAACTTGAAGATCCTTTCATCATTTACCAACATTTTTTAAAAATCTAAATGCATGAAAAACTCAACTTCAGAGCACACTTGAAAACAGATAATTAGTAATCAAGCTCCTTATCTTAAGCTCTCTTTAAAGGAAGATATTTAAAATAATCTAAATGTGAATCTATTTTAGAAGTTTCGAAAAGAAGCAAACAAAACATGGATTTAAAAAGATGTCAGTTTATCAATTCCAAGTTCTGGAATGACAAAGAACAGTCAATTTTCATTTCAACTACTATTTTCTTTAATGTGTCCTCCAAAAAAGCACTTAATGTATTACTTAATGTTAAAAATTGTTTACAATACATCTATAAAAATAATTTATTGAAAGTGCCTCCTGCCTATTAAAATTCTGATTAATACCAATGTTCCCCTAGCAAATTTGATTGGGGTAGTGGTGGTGGTGAAAAAAACCCTCGGGAGGTGTCTGAAAAAGAGCTAGTAGAGAATATCAGTCCCCAATTTACCTCATGAAGGGTGAGATGTTTGCCGTCTTTTCTCTTCGAGTCAAACCTGCCATATATTGCACTGTACTTCCTAATCTCTTCTTCTTTGTGAGGGTCCTCATCATTCATTTCAAAGATATGACCAACCATCTTAGCCAGTTTTTTATTGATTTTCAGCATTTCTTTCACTTCATTCAAGTCACTTTTGGGGAGAGAGGAAACCATGCGTTCCACACACTCGGTGACTGACAGAGCTGCAGCTGCATCCAAAGTCTCTGTGTTATCCTTTGGGGAGGGTGGAGAACCAATGTCAGCAGGGGAAAGGCTGTGCTCACTCTCAGTTCCATGGTGTCCTTGCCAGAGTCTCTGGTCACTACTGTTTTGCGGCACTAAATTCCCCACTCCATCAGATTTGCCAGGACTCACACTCTGAACACATGTTGTGGCAGCACATTTTGGAATCTTCACATGAGGCTCCCGGGTACTATTATTCCGTTCATAAGTATTGCAGGATATTCCCAGCCAAGTTGGCGATCCTTCCGGTAGCTTATATATTGGAATGCTACTGACCGGTAAGGAAGTGAGAGGCTGGTTAAAAAGGCCTGGGTTTGTGACCCAGTCTCTCAAAGCTTTCTGAAGCCTTCGGACGTGAAGAGGTTTGCTAGCCATGCCAACCAAGGCCATGATCTCAAGAAACTCTTCTTCACCTGCCTCACACAATTGCTGAACGTCATCCCCTCCCTGTTGAATGAAGGCATCAAAGTAGAACAATAGATTGGCTTTCTGCAGGATGCGATAAAGCTGCAATTCACCAAGGGTTCTGGGCAAAGCTGTGGCCATTGTGGACCCAATGCCCTGCAAAAGAAATAGAAGAGAAACCAAATGACAGAATTTAAATCCTGGTAGATTAAATCTAAATACACGTACATATAAAAATAAGGCTTTAATCTGGTAACAAATTCAATTTAATTAAATAGGCTTTGAGGCAAGGAATAATAATGTTACGTTTTAATATGTATTCAATTGTATGATTTTAAACACAGAGGGGAACTGCTCAGATTATGAAAGAGCAAATAATATATTTTCATTTTAACTCTCATCCCTGCATTTTGTAAAGAGAAACAACCTAATACAGAGGACTTTTATTAATAGTACATAGTATTAAAGATATAACCTAGAGAACTTTATCATTACTGCAAATTTAGCTTTGTCCAGACATTCATTTAAAGTGTCAAAATGTCTCATTACATGTTGTTCTACTGCTGAAAAGAAGAACTGAAAGTCATCCACATTCATAGCTCCTCCTTATCAAATATGAATTAAGGTGGAGGCTAAAATCTGGTCAAACCTAAGGCCATTTACATCAGACTTAATGCAACATCACCCCCTGTTCCTATTTCATGTCCCTATTTGATTCTGTTCTTTCTTTACCAAGACAAGCCCAACTGCAGAAGAGAAAATTTGGCTTTTTACAGATGTATTCTTAAAAGTGTGCAACAATATCTGTACATATCTCTTGGCTGAAGGTTTTATAAAGACTGGAAGGCTACTGAAGAAGTGAATACATTGGGTGGATATTCTGGCGTTTTGCTATTGCTGACAGTCAATAAACGTGCATGAAAAGGTAGATTATTTAGATTCAGAAGAAAAAAATAGTGCAAATGAGAGAAATTTAAGCATTTGTAATTTTTCTGCTGAAATCAATGGAACTTTGAAAATGATCAAATACACAAACCTATATGAGTTTATTCAAGTTCTAAGCAGACGAATGGTGTTTCTCAAACTGAAGCACATGTAGGATTTTCTGATCAAAGATACAAGTAGTTCTTGATTTACAACAGTTCGTTTAGTGACAGTTCCAACAGCATAGAAAATGCCATTTTTCACACCTTCTACTGTTGCAGCATCCCCATGGTCACATGTTCAAAATTCAAGTGCTTGGCAACTGACTCATACTTATGACGGCTGCAGTGTCCCAGTGACCTTCTGACAAGCAAAGTCAATGGGGAAGCCAGTTCACTTAACCATTAGCAACTGTGTGACTAACTTAATAACTGCAGTGTTCTAATCTGCATTTCTTATTGGAGCTCAAAGTCATAGATTCCTCTGAATTACCCTCATACTCACAGTGCTGTGAAACAGATTGGCTGATGGAGTGACTGAGCCAACATTATCTAGTGAAGTACCATGCTCAAGAATTGTCCCAGTCCCGACTTCCGGTTTGTCGGCTTCGCAAGCGGCAGGGATTTTGCGAAGCTGCGCGATCCCTGCCGCGCTAGTGTTTTGGGGCTCCGATCCAGACGGATACGGAGCTAGCCACCCTGCAGGGGCAGCTGAAGGTAGGGGGATCCGGAGAGGGGTTTGGGGTGTTGCAGACCCTCCCCGGCCGGCAGAACCCCTTTTCCCAGGACGATTGCAGCGGCGGTCCGTAATGGCCGCCACAAAGAAGCTGGCAGCCGGGTAAGAATGCGCAGGAGGAAGTGGAGAAAGTGCTTGAAAGGAGAAAGTTTTTCTTGGCTCCTAGGACTCTAAGACATACTTAACAAAATTCCTGAAAAGTATGACTTTCTGAATGATACCTTCGAGAAGAGGAAAAAAAGCGGCAGTTTAATGGTGCTGAAAGGATAGCTTACCCTCTTTTTCTACGGAATAAAAAGTGAATATTAAGAAACCTATTTTTTTAGGTGAAAACTGGCTTTAAGCGATGAGTGGGAAAGAGAGGACTTAAAAAAATATTTGTATGCTAAGACTTTGTTGGAGGAGATGCCTTAAGGATTGAAAGACTAAAATATATTGCAATAAGATTTTAAGAAACAGATTTGGACTTTCTTTTTTTCTGATTGATACTACCCTAGGAGGAGAGAGTGGGAACTCTGTCTTGGTTTGGACTGACTGATAACTTTGGGATTGTCTTATTTTTCCTTTGGAATATTCTGATTGTTATAAGAGAAAAGAAAAGAAAAGATTTATAATGGCTCCTTCTATTGAGGAACTGAGAAAAGATTATGAGCAAGCAAAAAAAATGGTAAAGCTGGTTTGAAAGAAGCCTGTCTTTTTTTGGAAATGGCGTTCATTAACTATCAACAAACATTGCAACAGATGAAGACAGCAGAAGAAGAACAAGGAGAGGAAGCCATCTTTAATAAATCTCAGAACTCGACCAAGAGGGAAGGAAGAGGGAAAGGAAGAGAAATAAAGGACTTGAGATTTAAAAAAACATTTAAGAAAGGGAAAAACAAGGTGCAAAATCAATATAATGATGGTAAACAAAAGGGAAGAGGAATACGACAGAGAAGGGAAGCCAGTAAGGCAGAGGCTAGAAGAAGGGGGTAGAAAGGTTTGTTGGGAGAAGAAAGAAAGGGAAAAGGTGGAGAAAAGCCACAAAGTTTTGAAATTAAATGGGAAAAAGGAATTTTTTTAGGGATAAAGGATAAGTATAATTTCTTCAAAGAGATTTTGCAAGGTACATAAGATGATATTGTAGTATTGTATTAGAAATAGAAAACTTAAATAGCTTAAGAGTTGATAAGAGATTAAAATGTTGAAATGTTAATAATGATTGGTTTTAAAATTTAATAATATGAGGGGAGATTTAGAATATTGAACTTTAATTAAAGAGTTTAATAAGATTATGGTATTGATGTTATTATAAAATTTTTATTATAGTATTTGTTTTTAATATTTAGATCTATTGTTTAACTATGTATTTAATTATTCTGGATGTATTATTCAGTTAGAATGTACCAAGCAAAATCGGATTGGGTATTGGGTGTTATTCTAAAGATTAATTTGATTAATTTAGTGGGGAGATAGAAAGGCATCATACTCTGATTAGTGATTTCAGGAGAAATTTCTTTTTTTTTTTTTATAAGGAATGAGACAAAGGTACAATAAAGAATGGACAAAAGATACAAATATAATGACTCAAATTAAGATGATTAATTAAGATAGAATTTAAAAGAGTGAAATATGGGGAGAAGTTAATATAGAAGATTTAGAATGGTAAATAAAATAAGTAATGATATGTAAGATGAGTATGAATACAGTTGAAGTCCATGAAGAAAGAGATACCTGGGTCCAAGTTACTTTCCAAAAAGATTTTTTTATGTTTTGTGTGTTGTGTATATACGTTTTTTTTGGGGGTGGGGAGAATTAATATGAGAATAATGGTAACTAAGTCAGAAAGAAATAGATGAAATAATAATAATAAAATGGAATAAGAGTAAAGAGAAAATGGATAAGAGGTTTTTATATGTTTATATGGAAATGGTTTAAAACAGAATTATAGTTTATCTGACTTGTTAAATTTATAATGGAAAAAGGTTTAAATATGTAATGGATAATGATGACTTGTGTGTTTTGAAAAAATTAATAAGAATTGTCCCAGTCCCAAACCAGTTATCGCAATCATGCACCAGACTGCTCAACTCGAACTGATCTCAACCAGTAATTATGCTAATTAATACCGTGTTTCTCACAAAATAAGGCCGGGCCTTATTTTTTTTTGACCCCCGAAAAAACGGCTAGGCCGTCTTTTCGGGGGTGACTTAATTTCCTCCCTGACCTAGAGCAGCCCATACGCACTCCCCTCGCCGCAAGGCCACTTCTATCGGCCGACGAAAGCTCCCTTGAAGGCAGAGTCCTCAGCCGCTTCGGGGCGTGGCATGGCTACCCATGTCCCCTCGCCTTTAGGCAGTCTCTTTCAGGCGATGGAAGCTCCCCAAGTGCAGTCACCAGCCACTTCGATCGGCCGGTAGAAGTGGCCTCGGGGCGAGTGCACACACACACACACTCCCCTCGCCGCGAGGCCGTTTCTATCAGCTGATGAAAGCTCCCTTGAAGGCAGAGTCCCCAGCCACTTCGGGGCGTGGCATGGTTACCCATGTCCCCTCGCCTTTAGGCTGTCTCTTTTGGGCGATGGAAGCTCCCCAAATGCAGTCACCAGCCACTTCGATCAGCCGATAGAAGCAGCCTCGCGGCGAGGGGAGTGCGTGTGTGCACTCGCTCTGAGGCCACTTCTACCGGCCAATCAAAGTGGCTGGTGACTGCACTTGGGGAGCTCCCATCGCCCAAAAGAGACTGCCTAAAGGTGAGGGAACACAGGCAGCCATGCCACGCCCTGAAGCGGCTGGGGACTCTGCCTTCGGGGAGCTTCTATCGGCTATCAGGGTATTCTAGCCTAGGCTACCTGCAGGGCACTCCTAAAGGCAAGTTTTCTCCCATCCCCCCGCCTTTCCCCCCCCATTTCTCTTCACCTCGTGTAGTTCTAACGAACAATGTGAGAAATGGCGGGGAAACACATGGTTTAAATAGGCCTAAATTTTGGGGGCGGGGCTTAATTTCACCTCTTGCCTAGAAATCATGCTGGGCCTTCCAATTGGTGGAGGCCGTATTGTTGGATAAACACGGTATTTTGAAAGATGGTGAACGTTTAAAAAAAATCAAACCACATTTGCTCATCTCATGAAATTTGGGCTATAGGTAATCTTTGGTTTGTGATGGCAACTGGGACTGGAATTGCCACTCTAAGCAATGCAGTTGTAATGTCACATGACCACACTGCTTAGCAATGGCAGTTCCAGCAGTCCCGGTTGCCAAAATTAATTGAGGACCACACATATAGTTAAACAAGGACTTCATGTGACTGGGACTTCCAACTTTCTGCAGGCTTCCCCATGGATGTTGCTTGTGAGAAAAACTAGCAGGGAGTGTCGAAAGTTATGATCATGTGACTACAGCTCAGAATCGCAGGTAATAATCACAGACACACTGTGAGGACTGGTCATAACTACAACTCATTCAGCGCTGAATAAGTAGACATTAAAGTAGAAACTAAGTTGTTGTTCCAATTCAGAACTTTAAATAGGGAAAAGAATTTATCAGATGCCCTTGGAAGATAAGATTAACCACCAAGGGCCCACTTTTCTTATTTAACACATGAAGTAATCATTTATCTCATTTCGTGATGCCACAGCCTACTACCTCTGTGATTTGCCCAAAGTTTCTTGATGAAAAAAGAAGAGCTATATAATAAGTGGGGCCGAATGACTCCAGGAATGTCAAACTGTGCCACGCCAGGACCTGGGAACCAAATCTCTACCAGTAGCTGATTCAGAGCAGATGGAACTCCCAAAACACCAAGGAAGAAGCTATGCCAAGAAGCCTCACATAACTATTGATAGCTTCACAGAAGATTGTGCATGATTGCGTCATGTTTGTCAGATATAGGGCTGACAATGGAAACCCCATGGTGAACCACTCATCACCTCCTCAGAAGCACAAAAGAAGTCATTATTTGAATCTAAGTGTTATTCTGCAGTTGTGTTCTAAACTGTAAAGTGCTAGAAAGAAACCTACATCTATCTACCAGCTCAATAGACCTAGACTTTCATCTCAAGAGTCAACCAAAGACAATGACAGGATTCACTGATAATCAACAATCAAGTATCTTGCATGTATGTGTGAATTAGCTGTCATCCAAACTCTTTTCACACATTTCTGCACGAAGGAAAAAAGCACATTCAAAAGAGCAACAGGCTCTTATCTTTAGCTGCTGCCCTGATGCTGAATAATTTCTGCTGATCCCAAAGAAGGCAATTTATATTTAAATTTCCAGGCATAAAGATTTCACTTGGCACTAAAAATGATCATACAGATTCCCAAATTCCTAATAATGGACCACATGCAAAAGTCTGTACTTTTCCAGGCTTCCCCATTTAAGACAGTCTTGTAGAATAAAGGTAGGAAGGATCCAGGAAAAGCTGTAACACAAGTGGGGCATAGATAAAAACTCACCCTTGCAGCTTTTTTGAACAATCTCTGAGTCATCAAAATAGGCAAAAAAAAAAAAAAAACCCCACCTCTTTTATCAGTTGTACACTTACAGGACCTCAAGCACCATTTTATAATCCTGTAACCCACCATTTAAAAAATTGCTTGAATCCTTAGAGACACTAAAAGTGGTAAACTGCTACATGCATGCTTTATCATACTGTCAAAAACAGCCTTTTGAAAAAATCTCTCTCTCTCTCCCTCCCCCCCCACCAAAAAAACAGGTAGGAAGAACAAGTCTTTAAGGTATTTTTAGTACATAGTTTCCTCCAGATGAAAAGATACATACCAGGCCCCACTTCTACCCAATTTGTATGACCTTGTTAGGACTTTCATTTTATTGTTAATTTTGTTGTCGTTCTAATGATTTTGAAAGGCAACACCAAAAATAAGGTTAGAAGCAAAAATCTGAAATAATTAGTCTAAATCAGACTATCAAGTGCAAAGATCAAATCAGATGCTTCCAATCTACTTTACAAGACAAATATTAATTAAAATAAAAAACCATGTACGCTCAAGTAACATTCTGACAGTACAGTCCTCCAACTGGCCATTCCAAAGTTAAGAGTTAAGTGGGAATTTCCCAGGTTCTGTAGATGGTTGCAGAAAGATAGGTAGGAGCTATCAAACCAATAGTGGTAGAAACACTTGCTGTTATCAAATGAAGAGAAGAGATCCTCCCACCAATCCTTTCTCAAGACCTCTAGCATGACCATTTTTTTAAAAAAAATAATTCTTTCAAGCCAAAAATGACTGTGGGAAATAAAGGTGCTTGCATGTTGTGTGTGAAAATTGGAGGGAGGAGGCGTTTCTGCTGCGATGTGGCTCATGTGGGCGAATTACAGAGAAGGAGAACTCTTGGTGTGGGTTGCTAACAGTGGGATGAATGTACATTAATCAGCCTTCTAAGTCTTTCATGGTGGCAAGAGATGCTGTTTGAAATTCTAGAAAATTTGCCATCGAAGTTCAGAACGAAAATACCACTAAAAGGACTTTTTTTCTTTTCTTTGAAAAGGTAAAATCTGGCCCCCAAACTCCACAAAAAGAAGCTAACATTAAAGCATCAGTCTTCAGTGTGTTCTAGCAGCGAATCTTTTGCATCAATTAAGATGTTTCAGATCAGCTTCTCCTCCAATTCATATCTTATAGGAATGATGGAAATGGGGGAAAAAACCAGAGAAACATTTTGTACTCCCCCCCCATCTGTACAGGTGTTAGCTGACAAATTAAATTTGCACTTCCATTTTAACTTGGCTCACTTCTCCCTCTTTAAGTCAGGAAACTTAAGTTGTATGGAAGCAAAACTTAACAGCAATAGCTTAAGTGACACAGATTTTTATATACTGTAAGTGGTTAGAAAGCAAAAGTTTAATATAGGACTGCTGTGGGAAGATTCCACTTGATATAAAGAGATATCAAGTGTCAGTAAATATTTCTACCACAGAAATGAGAGCAAATTCCAAGCCTTAATAATGAATAATCCTATTAGCTGACTGCTTTCCCAATCCAATACCAATGAGGTTTTATATACAATGAATAATTTCTCCATAAAATGAGCTGAACCTATTTCAGAAGGAAAAGATGCAAAGAAAAATACAATAATATTTCCCCACAGCCATTTAGCTCTACTACCCTGGCACAAGCTCAGACCTCTCACCTTCATTAAAAGAGTAATTATCTCCCAAGAGAACTTTCAAAAAATATTGATTTCAGCAAATGCAAGTCTCCAAAAGGTCTCTTTAAAGTGACTATGCTTTGGACAGCTGCTTATTTTCCACAATAGTTAGCAGCTATATATTTTAACAACCTTTCTGCACCCTCATATTTTTGTATAAAATATTCCAAGTGGGTGGCTTTTAATTAAGGACTTTTGGCCCCGAAACTGACAAGAATCAGTTTTATATGATACTGACATCTTGTTGCTAAATTCATCCTCAAGATGTAAAGAACAGTGTGCATATTCTTCCTCTAAACTTATAAATACAGTACTAAAATCAATTAGATGTATTTCCAAATGCAGGGTCAGAGTGATATATTCAGCCATTCTCATTCTCTGATTCTCTCTCTCTCACACACACACACACACCACCAAACACAGCTTTTACTTCCAAATAGCCACCTATTTAGACCTGGTTCCACCAGTGTTCTCCCTCCCCACAAACTAGCAAGCTACTCAGCAGAAAAATAAGATTCTTTCAACAAATGAAATCAATATGAAGAAAGAAGAGGATGAAGCAATTTTAAGATTTACTAATAATTCTACAGAGATCTTTAAAATTAATTATACTTTTCAACTGTCTACCAAGTTTCTATTATAGTTTTTGTATACTGCATATTTTTGCAATATTATTTTTGTAACAGAATATAGTAATAATCTTTCTATATTTGTGCCTGTTATGTGCACCTACAGCTCAAATATCCATTAGCTATCAATTTCCTCAAATAAGAGACTTATGGATGTAATTTGGTAATATATAAGAGTTCCTATCTTAAAATATTTCAAATACTCAAAGTATACAAATGTTCAAATACTACAAATAAGACCTCCTAAATTGAAAAGTTGAATTGTATATATCATTTTTTTCCTCACATTTTTGGTTATGCTATGGCCCAACTTGAGAGACCAAAAAAAATGAGAACCTTCTCAAGAAAGCATTTTATGTTGGTTATGACTTGCAAGGGGGACATGATGTATTACCATGCTTGTTGAAACATATCTGAGTACCATACTGATAGTCGAACTGAAGTTTTAAAATTGAATTAAAGATGTTTTTCAAAAAACAATATATTGGGAAGATAGCCTCAAAAGCAATCCCCACCCCAAGTTTTAAATATACAAAAATGTACACCAAAGGCAGGTTTCCTAATTCTGAAGATATTCAAAGCTTATTAAAGCAAATGGTAATCCGATCGGCAAATAACTAAGATTACCTGTCCATATCAAATCAAATGCGATCCCAGCCAAGCACACCCTTATCTATACCATTTAGATAATTTACATACATTCCTTCTTTTGCAATGTTTGAGTTGTACACCATCTCTCCCAACTTTTAGTGAAGACAATACAAGGATGTTTCAGTACTTTCCGCCCACGCCCTCACCCTTTTTTTTTTGCACTGGATTTCTCTGGGAATCATCCACACGCCACCCACCCACCCACGCATCCTCGCTCTCCTTCCGGCAATCTACAGCGGCAGAAACCAACTGCAGCGATGGAACAGTGCAAACAGCCTGCTAGGCGAGAAAGAGGCAGGGCGCTTCTATATTTCGTTCGCCCTTTTTCTCCCCGCTCCCCCCCGCGCGTCTTACAAACGCAAATCTGCCTGTACACCTATTTAATTTAGAAGGAAGCCCCACCAGCCTCCCTGTGACTTGGTCCCAGGTAAATGCGCAGAGGAATTGCGGCCCCGTTTTAGACAGGCCGCTGTCCCCAACAGTTTCCATTCTGATGAATAACGAGCACGGCTCAACGAAACTTGCACGGATGTCACTTGGGCATTGTTACCCGCGCGTGTTTATCTAGCAGTGTTTCGTGTCACCTGCCGCCCAAGCTGGTTCGTGCATTTGTAACCGGACGCTGACTTTCGGAGCGACTTTAGAAGCACGCGCGCAAGTTTGCAAGCCGCGCAGATGGGGCTGCAGGAGGAGACGCCGAATTAAAGACAGCCCGGTCTTAAAAAGCCGAAGCACACACACACACACACCTATTCCAAGCGCCCGCAATCAACACGATACGATGCTTAACACAAAAGTAAGGGTCGCAACTGAAAAACGAGATTTGTGATTTTCCTGCTATTTCTTCCGGAGTAGAATCTTAATACACCCAACTGGGCAGCAATTTCACTACTCCCAGCAACTTGCAAGGACGGAAGGCAATTGGGCTTAAAAGAGCATTTTTGTTAGGTTTGGTTTGGTTTTGTTCCACGGTCCTGCAATGCTTCTGTCGCAACATGCCAGCCGAAACCTCCCGCGTACCCAAGTGATCCACAACGCATTCATGTTTAGTGGGCGCCGGAGCCCCCGAAAGGCGCGCGAACGCAACGATTCCGCAAGCGAGGAAAGCGCACGCGGCGCAAAAGGGTGCGCCGCGGAGCCTCCGGACTGCATCGCCCCACGCCTTCGGAGTTGGAGCGGAGCGAAGCCGCCGCCGCCGCTCCGCCCGGAAACTCCCGTGCGATCGCCAGCCACAAGGTGAGAGTTGCCGTCCTTACTTACTTGTCTCCAGGACGTCCTCGCCGCCGCCGCCGCCGCCGCCACTGTTCTGCCTGAGCGTCCGGCTCTTGTCCTAGCCGGGAAGGCTGTTGGTCAGAAGTTACAGCCGAAGTCCCCCTCGCCCGCGGCCAAGCTTTTCCCTTTCCATCAGTGGGTGTGCTGCTTCCGCCGCCTCCCAGGCTCCCCTCTGACCCGCAAGCCTCAAGCGCGGGAATGGCTGCCACTCTGGCGGCGGCGGGAGCAGGAGCAGCAGCCTCCGCCTCCTCCTCCTCCACCGCCGCCGCCGCCGCCTCCTCCTTTCCTTCTCTCCTCTGCCTGCGCATCCACGGCCGCCCCCCTCCCGCGCCGTCACATGGGGAGATTCCGTTCCTCCGCGCTCCGGCTCTTCCCTCCCACTCGCGGCCGCGTGACGCAGATCCTGGCGTGAGGCAGCGCGAGGCCGGGGGCGGCGGCCCTTCCCTCGCCGCCTGGAACAGAAGGCAAAGCCGCCTAGAAGGAAGCGCTTGGCAGCCGGGCAGGGGAGAGGCGGCCCAGGAAGAGCGGCAGCGAGGAGGGAGCGGCGGGTAGCGCCGCACCCCCCCCTGAAGCGGCTGGGTGGCTTTAACTCAGAGGAGCAGCGAGGCTGAAAGGATGCCCGGCTTGTGGGGAGAGAGGCGTTGGCGTGAGCTCCGCTTCCCCGAGGGAGATGTAGAATTGGGGTCTCACTCAGCCTCCCCCCCCTTTGTAGGGGGACGGTTTTAAAGTTTGGGCATGCTTGGATGCCCGCGTCGCGTCACCGCCCCCAGCAGTACCGCAGCTTCCTAATGGGGTTTATTTTCAGGGCTATTATTATTTTGGGTGGGTAATCTATAGTTAGATTCGCAATCTAAGGCTGGTGGAAACTTAATAATTCAAGTCCTAACCAACCGCCTAAGAATGATTAAGGTAGCACATCTGAGAATCCAAGCAGTTCCAAGCAAGGTGTTCTTTGTAAAATGAAGGTGTTCGGGTCTGATAAATTCAATACTGCCAGATATCAAAGGAGTCCTTTATTGCTCTGGATTAGTTACAACAACGGATTTCTTTTTCCATAAGTGTTCAACCTCCATCTGCAAACCCTGGTGTTTCATAATGCTTTCCAATTATTTTTCATCAATCCTAGCATCACCAGGAAGAACATCATCAATGAACCAGACATTCTTTTCAGTAACTGATATGAGACGTGTTAGGAATAAGATGCCTATGTGGAGCTTAAAGTTCCATAAGATCTTTACCCACTCATTATTCAAAACCACCTCAACTTGCTAGTCCCAGTAAGTTTTACTACTTCCAGATTTAAACCTCAGGCAAAACTTTCAATGAAAAATTCTGGCAACTCAGCCATGTAGTCATGCTTGTAATCAGTTTGGTTAAATTTTGCTGCAGCCACTGATCAAATGGTCACTTTTATCCTTTTTACTGACATTTGCTATTGTTTGTTACATGTTGAATTTTCACTTTTATGCAATTAGTTGGCAAAGCTTGTTCTTGAGCTGCTGAAATAAAGCCTTCAGTTTCTTTAACACTCCTGATTTTAACCAACTCCCTAGTGGGAGTTTTGGGTTTGTTTGGGGTGGCGTTTTTTTGGTCAGTTTTTCCTTCTGTATCTTTCAAGTGTTGACTCTTCATTGGGTTGTTCTTCCAATGAGCAAATCTGTGTCCAATTGCTTCTTTTCTATAGTCATAGAAAAGTCATATAAATTGTTTCCAAGAGCTTTCCTTGATTGACTGTGTGCTGGCTTGGCCTTCATACGTGTTGAGCTCTTCTAAAAGATTTTAGTTGCCACTATTCTGAGCATTTGTGTCTCTGCAAGTTAGTTAAGATGTATGTTCGTGCAAATAATAAATATCAGTATTACTTATTCCTGGAAAATGACATAAAAGGATGATTTGTTTGAGTAGTCCTGTCCAGGGCTGTTCAAAAGTGAATGCTTAATTCTTGTCTGAAACAGGAGTCCCCAACCCCCATCTGTGGACCAGCACTGGTCTGCGGCATGCCAGAAACCGGACATTGCAAACAAGCGAAACTCCATCCATGGGATGCAGGCAGCACAAGAAATCACATCTCCTCTGGTCTGTGGAAAAACCTCTCCATGGACCCGGTCCCTGGTGCCCAAAAAGTTGGGTCCGCTGGCCTAAAATGAGTAGAGAATTGCCGTATCCCTCCGCTTCTTGTCTTTTGAATGCTTTCACAGAAAGGATTCAAACACTTCAACAATGAATACATTTGTACCACATGCCTGATTATACAAATTGCACAGTAAGATTTCATCCTAAAGTAAAGGTAAGATTGTAGCAACAGACTAAAAGTTTTATACTTGTATCATACCCCAGATAATATATTATTCAGTCTTTTCAAGCTTGTGCCTATTTCTGCATTGTATCTTTCAGTTATTTGCCCAGCTTCCAGTTTCTTTTTTTAATTGCTGTTGCTTCTTTCAACTCTTTCTAATTTTGTTTCTGAATATCATATTATTCGGGCATAAAGTCATAAAGCCATCATCTTCCAATTAAAACAGAAATGTTTATGGGGCAGTCAAGTTGCAACATCTGAATAAAAACATTCCTTTTCAAAAAAAAGAGAAAATTTTCATTAACTGCGTTTAAAATAGAACAATGACGAACGTATTCCAAAAATTAATATAATCTGTCATTTATAGAGCACCCCATGAAACAATGAATTCGTTAACAAAATTCCTGTTTCAATGGACAAAACCTGCTAAGTTTCACTACTCTTCCAAATGTATTTTCCAAATGATTTTATTTGATTCCATTGAGACTGTTCCAATCCATATACATAGATTGTTGCAAGAGTAAGTCATAGTGAAATCAATTGGTAATTTTCTGAATATTGTCTGATAGAGTTGTGTCACAGTAGATGACAGCCCTTAGCAGAGTGTGAATTTGTTTGTTTGTTTATTTACATTGCTTTATCACCCATGGACCCAATCCAATCCAAAGCCTTAGTGCCATCAGGGTGGCCATCAGGGCTTCAGCTGAACTAGGTAGCAGACCCTTGGGAACAACCTCAAGTTACCTCTGGAACCCAATTAGGTCTGTTGGTCATCTTGGTCAGTTTGATCAGTCTGATCTCCTAGCAATAAAGGGCAGCACCAGAGAATTAGATCCAGAGAGTCATCTGACCATGATGGGGCAAATAAAAATCTCTCCCAATTCTAGATCACATTACCAGATTGGGTGTATGAGCCAGGCCTTAGATGGCTTGAGACAAGTTCATGGTTGTGATGGTGGCCATGAACATTAAAGTTACCTCAGACCTTGCACCCCAAGGAGAGAAATTGCAGCTTGGAGGTTGGTACTATGTAGCCTGGAGGTCGGTACAATGGCAACAATCCAGAGGTGGTATCCAGTTCTGGAGAACCGATAGCGGAAATTTTGAGTAGTTTGGAGAATCACCAAATACCACCTCTGACTGGCCCCACCCCATCTATTCTCTGCCTCCCGAGTCCCAGCTGATCTTTTTTTGTTGCCCTGCACAGGAGAACGGAGCTGGAAAGCAGGTTAGTGGGGTGGGGAGGGAATGGAGAAGAATCATCATGATCACTCAGAGAACATGGCTGATGCCACACCCAAGGCATAGGCATATTTCCTAGTGGGAATTATCTTCTAGAGAGAAATATCCCCTTACAAGCCCAGCCAAGTTTCAGGTATCAGATCGCCTTTTTCCCCTGTGATCAAATCATGGATGAGGACAGCTTTATTACCGATTGACCTGGCATTCAACAGCAACAGCCAAAAACTCTGGTCATCAGAGGTCTACTGATAGGAGTGTAGGGTTGAGACCAGAGGGCTGGAATGCGCCACCAGAACACCATACTCAGGGTGTATTCTGCAAGAGTGACCCAACTCCTGTCTCCCTCTTGGGAATAATTTTCTTAGTAATTATCACTGACCAAAAAAGAAGTGGATGGTATGTATTCTGTTATTTAGAGCTCTCTAAAGTACAGCTGTGCGTGTAATGTTTCTAGAGAAATACTACATTAGAGACAATTGCATTTTTCTTGCCTTCTGAATGCTGCTTTTGGCAGCATCAAAGAAACACAGAAGAGATTAGTCTTATTAATTGTGGCTATACTTTATTTAAAAACATTGTAATGCTTTTAAGGAGCACACTTGCTGTACTTGAATTTCATCTTCATTTTCCCTCTTTTTAAAAAAAAATATCCTAAGTTTCCTGTTTTCTTGCCAATATGTCTTTCATCACCATGCAACTCCTAGCAAGTTTTCCCCAGTATTTTTAATTCTGGAATGCCAGATTCTCTTTCCAAGCAACATCATATGAAACAGCATAAGCCTTGGCATATGTTGGAAACTGGTTGGCTGCTATTCATAGTTTCCAGTCTCCTTTAGACAAGTTGGAGTATTGGCATCAAGATAGAAGTGCTTGGCCACTGCCTTTTCCCCTGGGTCTGCTTTCCCAGTCTAGTCTACACTCCTAAAATTTTGTGGTACTTTTCCTTCCTAGCTTCCACCCAGCATACATTACAAAATCCAATTCATAACTAAGGGGTTTGTGTCAGACAATTCTCAGTTCTACTGCATTTCCTGTCCAACAAGCTGAAAGTGCTTTATAAAAAGTCAGACTGGTGTTCAGGACAATTTACCATGGGATTGACCCAGAAGAGAAAGCAATTGAATGTCATTTGTTTCCTACAGGTAAAACTTACCCAAAGGAATTTATATCCTGTAGAGTTCAAGACAGAAGTGTCCACGGAGTCAACAGTATCAAAATGGTTAAGTGCAAAGGGTGAACAAAGCTCCATCCCCTTTTAAGGTATACTACTTTGATTACCTCGGTTGTGGCAATTTTTGGTTTTTTAAAAAAAGTTTTTATTTTTTACAACAAATATACAAACAAGACATAAAACATAAAACCATCTTTCAATTATATACATACAGTGTGTCAGTTGATTACAATCTTTTGTGCTATCCTTTTTTTTGCCATTACTCAAAAGTTGTATAAATTCTCACCTTGTCAATCTTAACATGTGCTTATGTATTTATCAATCATTAATCATTCATTTGATTAAACTATTTTTCCATCATTTTATGCAAGATATTCTAAATTTCATTATAATTTAATCTTATACATTCATCCAATGGTTATATATTTTATATTGTATTCTATATCAATCTATTAACTTTTTATTGTAAAGCTTCCTAATCTATTTCTTTACCATGTCTTTTTATCTAACCATTGATAAAATAAATACCATATCATATAAAATTGTTTATCTTCTTGTTCTCTGATTGCAAATGTCAGTTTACTTATTTCAGCACAGTCCATGATTTTCTTCATAATTTCCTCCTGCATAGGTATTTTTTTCATTTTTCCAATTCTAAACAAATACAATTTAGCTGCTGTTAAAACATTTACAATCAAATATTTCAATTCTTTGCTGTGTATTTCTGGTATAATTCCCAATAAAAATTTCTCAGGTTTAAAGTCTATATGTTGTTTTATCATTTTTTCCAACCACATGTGGATTATAGTCCAGTATCTTTTTGCATCTGAGCATGTCCACCACATATGGTAATATGAACCAGGTATCTGATGACATTTCCAACATTTATCCGATTTATTCTTGAACATTCTCGCAATTCTCGTCAGGGGTAAGTGCCACCTATAAAACATCTTATACAAATTTTCTTTATATGCAGGTTGACATTCTCATTTTATAATTTTGAGGTGTTGTGGCTATTTTTGTTGTTTATTACTGTTGCATACCTTCAAACCCCTTGGAGATAACCTATTTCAAAGACTAGAATAGTTCCTTCAATTCAGTGGTTCTGTATGGTTCTATAAACAGCCTAAGATACTTGTAAACTATTAGGAACATCTGACAGCTGTTCATAACATCTGTACCTGACACTTCTCAGACCCACACCCAGAATGCTTTCTGTGAGCAAATGAGTTACATTTTCAGCAAAGTTGTAGATTAAGTCCTCATATCCTAATGTGACACGTATCCAATTCTTGTAAATGAATGTCATATTAGAGGCTAGCACTTGGCTTGGCAACAGGCCAGTTTCCTGTTTAATTAACACTGTTTTAAACTAACTCAGCTGCAAATGATTTAGGTCCATCTCAGACATGATGAAGACAATGTCATGGGACCATAACAGAAAAAAAAAGATGTTGAGTATTGCTATGATTTAGTTAAATAGGAGTGGGGAATGACCCTGAGTTCACACAGTATCTAAGGAATCTAATTTGAATTGAAAGAAGGAAATTTGCTGGAAGTTCTACAAACAGAACACATGTAGATTGGAATGCTTATCTGTTATTTTTAGGGGTGTTCAAAATGTGGAGTTACACTGACCACAAATGAAGTTGATTATCCTGTGGCTTAAATTGTGAGCCAGCTATGCCGTAAAGGGCATAAAACTATAATATATAACCCAATGGGAATATGTTTATTTTCTCTTTTTGAGACACACACAAATGCATAAATTCAATTTCTCCTTTTTTTTCTATTGCAACTGAGCCTTGTTGGATGCCTAGAGGCCACAAAGAACGTTGAATTTTCATTGTATTATTTCTTTTGAGAGGAAGTTATCCTTTTTCCTGGAAGAGTAAAAATTATTGATTCTGCTTCAAGTGAGCACAGTGGTAATAGTGCTCCTATTTCTCAGTGATGCTGTTTAGCTTCTGCCGTGTTGGCTCTCAAGCACTTTAGTTTACTATAAGAATGCACCAGGATTATAATTATTAGTAGGAGGGGGAGCTTGATCCCATCACCGTCAGGGTTAACTGGTTCTTAGGCTGCAAGCTGAACACATTTCTATATAGACCCAGGGTTTGGGTTTTTTCATTTCATTTTTCAATGTTTTTTTAGATTGAGTCATTTCATCTTCAGATGATTATAGAGGGTCATATACAAAGTCACAGGCATTTTCTAATTGTTGTGAAGATTTTGTAAACTTGAAAAGAAACAAGGTACCATATGCACTTCTCCATTACCAAACATTGTTAAGAATTCTGATGATTCCTTAAATGTTCATATGCCAGAGCAGTGTTGGCGAACCTTTTCGGCACCAAGTGCCAAAACAGGAGCGTGCACATACTGGGGAGCACTGGAAACCGGAAGAGCTGAGCCCCCGGTTTCCAACACATGCGTGTGCACCAGCCACCCAGTCTTCCAGTTTCTGGCATGCATGTACACGTGAAGACCAGCTAGCCGGCACACATGCACATGCCGGAACCTCAAAGAGCAATGGACAATGGCTGGCATGCCCGGAGAGATGGTTTTGTGTGCCTCTTCCGGCATGCGTGCCATAGGTTCACCATCACGGTGTTAGAGGTAAATTGGGGAGGGGGGAGAATCACTATTTGGCAAATAGTATCAAATTGTAAGCAGTGAACTTGGATATCCAAGGTCCTACCTTTACTTCAAATGGGGTCTCCCAAATCCAATGAAGATGCTTCCTTCCCCATCACTACAACACCCATACATGCCAGTGGCATCTATGTACTATCCTATATCTCACATACCTGCATTCCCTATGCTTGTTTCCCTACTTCGCATATAACTTCCCTTAATCTGAACAAAATGCCTTTGGTGGCTGGGGTAGTTGTTTCTAAAATTTAAGAGTATGTATAAAATCTGCAGAATTTATTCCGATTTAAAGAGAAAGGAAGATTATTAAACTGTAAGCAAGCAAAACACTGTAGTGGGATAAGGGGAGAAAAATGGTAATGACAAGAAACATGATGGCAGTGAAGCTGTGCTGAACATATTTAAAGAGGCAGTATGGGAAGGATTCCAAGAGGTAGGAGAGGAATATTTGAATCTACCTAGTCACCTCTTAATCTCTGTGATATTCAAGATAATTCAGAAGAGCAATTTGCTTCTATTATGCATAGCTAATGGCAATGTATGTTCAACTAGAAGAAAGAATTTAAGAGAGTTGAATATAGTACATTAGAAGCAATATTTCTCTCTCCCTCTCCCTCCCTCCCTCCCTCCCTGTGTGTGTGTGTGTGTGTGTGTGTGAGAGAGAGAGAGAGAGAGAGAGAGAGAGAGAGAGAGAGAGAAACAGACAGACAATATTTCTTCCCTTAGTGAGCTCACTTAAATCTCATGTTAAAAGAATGTATGAGACAAGATCAGATTGCCTATTATTAAAAGTATAATTATTAATGCATGCTATTATTATACACTTTAAATAAGAAAAGGCCTACTCTATAATGATTAAAATAGAAGGTGAATAGTAATAAAACAATAATCAGGAAATTCTCTAGAATATGCACACAGTGCTCATTAAATGTATAGAACAATAGAATGGAATACGTATAGCTTAGGGTTGAACTGTGGAGTTTTTTGTGCTTTCTGAGTTTGGTTGTTTGCTGCAGATGTTTCATTACCTGACTAGGTAACATCATCAATGCACTGATTTACATGCAAACAACCAAGCCCAGAGCATCAAGGACTCTCATTTATAGAGAATTTTTGTAGCAGACAAACCATTTGATTTTCTGAATTCATTTTTTTACTAAACTACATTAATTACAGCTAAGCAAAGCACATTTTCGAGGGTTTTGACTGAAATCTGAGAGCCAGTTTGATCCTAGTGGTTAAGGCACAGACTAGAAAGGGGAAATTGTGAGTTCAAGCCCCACTTTAGCCCTGATAGCCACCTGAGTGACTTTGGGCCAGTCACTCACTCTCAGTCCAACTCATATCACAGGGTTGTTGTTGGGAAAAAGGAGGAGGAAGGTGTGTTGGATATGTTCACCACTTTCAGTTATTCATAAAAAAATAATAAAGGGATACATATAAATAAATAAAATAGAACAAAATAATAAAATGTGAGTGATATCTATAGATTAAAAGGTGGCATATATTGTGTTTTTCCCCCCCGGCAGTGAAATCACATAATGCATATTTTAATTAAATCCAAATAAGAAACAGAAAGCTCATAGAACATTCCTTTAACATTTAAAAAGTAATTCCAAGAAAGACTTTCTAAAGTATTCCACTGTGTGAAAGACAGAGCCCTTGTCTCATCTCATTTGGAAAAGGCTTTAAACAGGACATCTGAAGTAGATGTTAGAGCGGGGGGGGGGGGGGGGGGGGGGGGGGGGGGAGAGGGAGGGAAGAAAAAAAAAAAAAAGAAGGAGGAAAAAAAAAAAAAAAATGATTTAATAAAAAAAAAGAGGGGGGAAAAAAAAAAAAAAAGAAGGGGGGGGGGGGGGGGGAGGGAGAAGGGAAAAAAAAAGAGGAAAAAAGGGGGGGGAAGAGAGGGGGGGGAGGGGAAAAAAGAGAAGGGGAAAAAAAAAAAAGAGAGGAGAGGAAATTGAGTTGGATTGAATTTTTGGGAAGGGGTGTTTTTGATTTTTTTGGTGGGGAGGGGAGGGGAAGGTGGAGGGAGGGAGGGGGAGGGGGGGGAGGGGGGGGGGGGGGGAGGGGGGGGGGGGGGGGGGGGGGGGGGGGGGGGGGGGGGGGGGGGGGGGGGGTGGGGGTGGGGGTTTTGGGGGGGGGTTGGGTTAGAGGTTAGGAAAGCACATAGGAGAAAAATGAAGACAGAAAATCTGATATGGTTATTAAAAGCAGCCCTTTAAATAGGGCCCAGACCATCACCACAACTCAATCAGAAGGAAGACATGAAAAGGAATGAAGCTGTGAAGGTAAGTGTAGAAAGAACTGTTGTATTAATACTGAATGGTTGTCAGCCTTCAAGACTGGGAATAAAGATTGAAAAAAAAAAGACTTAGCATTTAAACCCTTGGTCTAATTGAGGTAACAACATATCTATTTTAACCTTGATCAAATAAACCAACTTTATATTCCTTTCTTTTACTTTTAATAATTTTGATTTTTAAACTTGATTTTTAGTCAAATAATGTCAAAATCACAATTGATTTCATTTTTTCTCTGTCCCTTTTCACAATATTCTAAATAAGTTTAACAATCTCTTTTGTAAATCCAATATAGGAAATTTATCCAGTTCACTTTTGTGTATTCCTTCTAAGACATTTCATCGATTTCTATATTATATGCCCATATACCATCTTTTTCCATATCATTCTTTTGACCTGTCATTTTAAATTATTGGTATAATTTATTCCAGACTTTCACAATTTTCTGCCCTTTGAATTGGTTGAACTTAGCTTCCATAATCTCTAGTTATTATCCAAGGATCCAAGTTATTGGCCAAGGATTTTGGAAACTGAAGTTAAACATCCAGTCTGGGAAATCGATTTGATCTGTTTCCCAACAGCAAAGCTGATGCATTAATCAGATCAAGAGAATGTCTGGGAACAAAAGTGTTCTCCCACACAATCCCACTCATTCTGACCTTGCCTGCCCTTTTAGATCTGTCATAAATGATTGCTGACTGATTTATCTTGACTGCAATTGTGCATGACATGAGAATACTTCCTACTTCTATAGTATACACAAAACCCATTAGAATCCAATAGGCTTCACTTCTGAATATACATGTAGTGTAAAAGGTACCACTGTTCAGAATGATAATTTTGGAAATGCGATGGCAATACAAATTGATTCTGCACACATCTGGGGGGGGATTTTTTAAAGGATGGTTCCTGGATGAGCTGAACGTGCTTTAAAGTTGTACTGCATTTGTTTCATTACAGCAAACATTCTGTTGGAAAACAAAACTAATAGGAAATAAGTTGGTAACTGCAGTTTGTTGCAACGAAGTGGAAATATGCATTCTTGTTGTATTTTATAATAACTA
This sequence comes from Notechis scutatus, assembly GCF_049901735.1. Classification (NCBI taxonomy): domain Eukaryota; kingdom Metazoa; phylum Chordata; class Lepidosauria; order Squamata; family Elapidae; genus Notechis; species Notechis scutatus. Next base: position 179,638,815 of record NC_142009.1, read on the forward strand.
CCATTATTTTATCACTGTTTAGGTTGTATTCACTGAAGTGGTCTCAGTTCTTGAAATAAATCAGAAATATTCTGCTGTACACAGTATAACATAAGTTAATGAACTGCATACAAAAGAGACAAAAATTGTTACTAACAGCAGTCCCATGGAGTCTTGCTTTGAAGGAGAATATGACTTGAGTTGTCATATTTTTAAACAAAATAGAGAGGCATGGCATTCAACATTGTTCCTTTTTATTTTAATTTCTAAAATATGTGCAGGCTAGAGATCACCTACACAGCAATGTCTGAATTTTTAACCACGACATCAAAAGTGACATTGGAGTATTTAATTTTTAAAGATTGTAGCAGCTGGCATTGCTTAGTCTCTAGTCTGTGCACAGGTCTTTGAAATCATGAGGGTGGGCTCAACATAAGTAACAAGTAAATGAATTCTCAGAGCTCCCTGCAAGATGTACGGTACACACACACACACACACACACACACACACAGAGGTCTAGGTGTGTTCGGGTCTTTTCCCGTATAAGATTAAGAGTATCTTGGCGACGTTTCGGCAAGGTCCCACTCGCCATCCTCAGACTGGTGCTTTCAGCTTTGTGCCAGTGCAAGCAGTGTGTGAAAATCTACGAAAATGCACACACACACATAAATAATATAAATATAAATAATATAAATAATATAAATATAAATAAATGTTCGGGAACACAGTTGGTGTCAAAAAAGTTCCAGAGGCTGTTCTAAGACTGCAAATATAACAGCTGGTGTAGCTCCCTGTTGAGATTCTTGAAGCTCATCTCCCACGACTTGCTCCTCGGTGTCTTTTACAGACGCCAGAAGTGGAGGAGGAGGAAGAAGAGGAGGAGGAGGACGAAGAGGTGGCAAGTTGATGGTGCCTCATCCACTCAGTACAGTCTGTTTAAGTGCAGGCTTTCGACTGCTACAGAAGGTTGCAACACAAACAGAATTACTATTTTAAAATGTATGTTTAACCATATTTTCCAAAGATGCTACTGTCATTTGTGAAGAAAACACTCCAAACTGTTTGCTTTTTGATACAGAAGGTTGATGATTCTTTGCATATGTATACGTTCTCAGTGTACCACAGATTTCTTATAATAGTCCCAAGTTGTTTTGCATTTTATATAGTATAATGGAATGAAGGAAGCTATTCGCGGGGAAGGCTTTCTTCCATCTGCACATTTTGGTTGCAAAACAGGCATGGCATGCAAGAGGCTTAAAAATGTCCTCGTTTAGGTACTTCCAGGGCTACAAAAGTGAAACTTAGTACTTAGCATTTGCAGGCCTGGCACTGTAAGATTCCGGGATAGTAAAGCCACACAAGATCATGAGCCCAAAGAGGATTGCAAGGGTTGATATTACTGTCACCTTTAAAATCAATGTTTGATTTTTGGCAGTGATACTCAGCTGCAGCCATTGAATTCAAAATGCTTTAAGATGTATTTAAGAGTAATGAAGAAAGTGGACATGCAACCTATTTGCTGAGCTATTCTCCACTTCAGCCAGCCCTGCCTAGGAAATTACAGACTTGTTGCTTAGTAGAGAAGAGAATTACCAAGCAAAATGCCTTTCACCATAAACTATATTTCCCAGAGTGCACTATAGGATAATGGATACCATATCTTGGACTTACTGAAATCTGGCAATGGTCTAAATTGATTGTGACTAACATCAGCTGGATGGATCACAATTTGTATAGGTCACACAACATAAAGAAGCTAAGTTCTATTTTGGGGCTACCAAATTAGTGGATGACTGAATGCCCCACGAAGCAATAAGAAAAAAAGATATCAGAAGAAAACAGCATAAAATGCCATTGTTCATGGAATGAAACTTGATGAACAGCACAGGAGAGTTTGGTGTAATTCAGGACCATGGGAACCATTACCTAAGCCTACTTTAGCATAAAATAGCATTCCTGGCACTGGTTTTCTCCAGATACTAGCTGGAGATAATGGAAACAATAATCCAATATCTAGAATGCAATACATTTAAAAAAAATTGGTATAGATCAGGGGTTTTAAACTTGATTTCATTGAGGGCCGCAGCAGGGTTGTATTTAACCTTTGGGAGGGGTTGGTGGGCTTGGCCAGGATGGGTGTCACCGGCTCAATGTCACTTGTATTGGTGCCTGTGGGGCCCAAGTGTTCTGCCAGTGAAAACGGGTTCCCAAGTTCCATTTCTGGCCTCCTCCAACCCTCTGCCAGCGAAAACGGAGCTCGGGAGAGCCAGATGCCGAGAGCTAGCTTTTGTTTTTGCTGGCAGAGGCACCATGGGCTGGTCCTTCTCTGTTTCCAGGGCAACCCCGCAGGCTAGATCTAAGCCCCCACGGGCCTTGAGTTTGAGACCCCTGGTATAGATCATCCCATCACAAATCAACCAGAGCATTGTTGTCCATGCCAAAATAATAATGGTGCTTGCATGTAAAAATCACTAAGAATTTGAGCTCAGCTCCACAATATCCCCTGCAATGAGAGCTGTGCTAAATCAGAGACTGATCCAGTCCAGCTTCTGCTCCTTTGATGATCAAACTGAAGTTCTAGAAAGCCCAAGAATAGGGTGTCAATGGTGTTACTTCATCAGTATTCAGGCTGCTCTAGAATCTCAAAACTTCTTCCCACACCTTTCTTACATTATACTTGGAACTGGCATGCTGCAAAACCAAAGTATCTGTTTTATTCCAGAAACTTTCTGAGAAGATAAATGCCATTGGCAGTTTGGAGTCATGTTTTAAAGTGTACCCACATGCCTAGAGTAAAGGGCAAAGATAAGCAAGGGTAGCAGAGTATATACTGAGGTGGATAATGGATAGACGTATCAGTATTTGACACTGGTTATATCTCCAAAACAGTCATGTCCAGAGCCATGATTTTACAATATTAACTACATGTTATCATGTCAGAAACTCTCCCAGCCCTCAAAAGTTTAGCATGATTTGCCATAAACACTTCAGTTAAAATAATGCTGAATCCTTTATGGAAGAAACCCTGGGTTTGTGCTTTAATTACTACATCTACAAGCTAATGACAGATTCGGGTAACCAAAACTGAGCTTTTTTATAAAATCAATACAGTTTGTCCTCCATATTATGACCAATATGGAGCTTGCCAATTACAGTTGTTAAGTCATGACTGATCTGATTTTATAACCTTTGGGTACCGATTATTCACTATGAGCCAGTTTTGCCAAAATTCAGAAGTAAATGTAAAAATGGCATAAAACGGTCACATGTCTGATGTTATGAATGGCCATAAGCACCCAACTGCTGCAACTGCTAAGCACCCAACATACGGACATATGACTGGATCGGGCAGCTTTTGGAAGTTTGGAACTGGATTGTAAGTACCCCCAGGGAAGTCTGTCATAACTCTGGAACCAGGTCATAAATCTCAGTTTACCTGTACATGCTTTCCCCGGGCTATTCACCCTATTTATAAACTTACTCAGTTATGCAAGGAAGGTCGGTTTTGGTTCATCCCATTTGGTCTCAGAGGTTAACAGCTGTTGGCTGTCTTAGCACTTCCAACTGCTTTTCATCAAAGAGCAGGAAAAGATTCCTGCAGCTTCAGATTGGTTGTGGCATTGCAAGTTGCAATATTGAATTGAGATAGGGGAGAATCAGGGTTCAAGTCCTCACTCAAGCCATGGACTTCGCTAAAGGCCTCTGAGTCAATCCCTCTCTCAGCCAAACCTCTTTCACAGTGTTACAGGATGGAAAAATAAAGAGAGGGTTCCTATGTCATTGACTATGAGGTTCAAGAATAAAAGCAGATTTAAATGTACAGGTAGTCCTTGAATTACAACAGTTGCAGTGCCACTGAAAAAGGTGACTTATGTCCCTTTTTCTCACAACTGTTGCAGCATCCCCATGGCTATGTGATCAGAATTCAGACACTTAGCAACTGACTCATATTTACAACTGTCACAGTGTCCCAGGATCGGGTGGCCCCCTTTTGCAACCTTCCTAAAGCAAAGCCAATGAGGAAGCCAGATTCACTTAACAACCTTGTCACTAACTTAACAACTGCAGTGATTCACTCAACACCTTTGGACAGAAAGATCATAAAATGGGGCTAAACTCGCTTACCAAATGTCCCACTTAGCAACAGAAATTTTGTGCTCAATTTGTGGTTGTAAGTTGAGGATTACCTGTAATAAAGAAGGGTGATTTTAGATTTCTGCAGGAATCCTTACGGTTACTCCTCCCTATTGAGCCACACCTGTCCAAATGTATGCTTGTCTCACAACACAGTTGGTCTTCCTGTTATGTTACAATTAAAATATATCTTTTACTGTTTCTCATTTCACACATCAGCTAGCTTACATGTGTCCACAGGAAGAGAATTGTAGGTCTGGATTTACCGCTAGGCTTCTTGGGTTTTGAAATAGATAAGCAGGATTTCTGGCTCCCAGTTGCTTAACTGCAACAGCAAAATGATTTCTTATTCTACTTCAAACCACAAAAGGGAAGAAAATCTGGGGTCAGCAGGGGCATCTATTTCTATGAAAGATCTATATCCATTTTCAGCTCCATTATTCAGAAGAAACGCATAGGCTCAGAGGTCTATACTTATAGGTGTTTATATTGTAATAGGTGCTAGTTTTTATTATTTTTTCATCAGATTTGTAAGACTTAGGAGAGAATATATAACGTTTATGGACTCGAGATTTTTGATCACTGAAATTTCATGGGATGTAATTTATTTTTTAGGTTTGGACAAATTTCAGTTCTGGGGAGGGATACATGCACCTTGATTATACCTAATGCTTGAAAACATCACCAGGCCTGTTCTACTTAATGTTGGTACTGATTCTGAAGGTGCCTTAAAAGCAAAGAGCTCCAGGCAATTTCAGCCCTTATCATGCCCAGGAAGAGCTATAAAAAAAAAAACATCTAGAGAAGCTAAACTTAAGGTAACAATGACAGAAATACGAATGCAGCATGAGACAACTCTGAATTAAATGAAGTATGAATTTAAAAAAGACTCACACATCCCTACTAATGCATTTCAGTTGGAATTTGCCCCACGCCTACCTGCCTTCCTTTAGCACCTTGTGCCATTGTCACCCAAAAAGTCCGAAACCCCAGAAGGCTGCAAAAGTAACAGTGAATAACAGAATTGCCAAAGTAATTACTTATGATGAACAGATCCGGGAATGAAATGCAGTCATATGCAGCACTAAAATACAGGTAGTCCTCAATTTACAACAGTTCGTTTAGTGACCAAAGTTCCAACAGCACTGAAAGAGTGACTTATGACCATTTTTCACACGACCATTGTAACATCTCCATGGTCAAAATTCGGATGCTTGGCAACTAGTCCATATTTATGGCCGCTGCTGTTTCCCGGGGTCATGCGACCACCTTTTGCAACCTTCCGCCAAGGAAAATCCAACGGGGAAGCCAGATTCACTTTACAACCGTGTTACTAATTTAACAGCCGCAGTGATTTATTGAGCAACTGTGTCAGGAAAGGACCAGAAATTTTGGGCTCAATTGTGGTCGTAAATCGAGGATTACCTGTATTCAATTCCATGTCCTCACTTGCACCTATGGATGGTGCAGGCATTCTATGGGGGCATCCCTTTTCTGACTTCATCCACAGACTATAAATAAGACATTAATAAGTTTGTTATGAAAGTCGCATTCCTCTTCTTATTCTGACTCCATCCAAGGGTAGCTTCCAGATGTGTATCTTTTATGTACACTGAGAGCATTTGCACCAAGACAAATTCCTTGTGTGTCCAATCACACTTGGCCAATACAAAATTCTATTCTATTCTATTCTATTCTATTCTATTCTATTCTATTCTATTCTATTCTATTCTATTCTATTCTATTCTATACTATTCTATTCTATTCTATTCTATTCTATTCTATTCTATTCTATTTTTTAATAAACTATTAATCTTTTATAACTTTAAAAACAAACAAAAAGTGGACTTCCGGTTTGTCGGCTTTGCGAACGGCAGGGATTCGCGAAGCTGCGCGATCCCTGCTGTGCTAGCCGCTTTTGGGGCTCCGATCCGGACGGGTCCGGAGCTAGGCTGCCCTGCAGGGGCAGCTGAAGGTAGGGGGGATCCGGAGAAGGGTTTGGGGGTGTTGCAGACCCCCTCCCCGGCCGGCAGAACTCCCTTTTCCCAAGACGGTGCAGCGGCGGTCCGCAATGGCCGCCACAAAGAAGCTGGCAGCCGGGTAAGAATGCGCAGGAGGAAGTGGAGAAAGTTTATGAAAAGAGAAAGTTTTTCTTGGTTCCTAGGACTCTAAGACATATTTAACAAAATTCCTGAAAAGTATGATTTTCTGAATGATACCTTCTAGAAGAGGAAAAAAGCGGCAGTTTGGTGGTGCTGAAAGGAAAGTTTACCCTCCTTTCCTACGGAATAAATAAGTGGATATTAAGAAACCTATTTTTTTTAGGTGAAAACTGGCTTTAAGCGATGAGTGGGAAGGGAGAAGACTAAAAAAAATATTTGTATGCTAAGACTTTGTTGGAGGAGATGCCTTAAGAATTTGAAGACTAAAATATATTGCAATAAGACTTTAAGAAACAGATTTGGACTTTCTCTTTTTCTGATTGATACTACCCCAGCAGGAGAAAGTGAGAACTCTGCCTTGGTTTAGACTGATTGATAACTTTGGGACTGTTTTATTTTTTCTTTGGAATATTCTGGTTGTTGTAAGAAGAAAGAAGAGGAAAAGAAAAGAAAAGATTTATAATGGCTCTTTCTATTGAGGAACTGAGAAAAGATTATGAGCAAGCAAAAAAAAATGGTAAAGCTGGTTTGAAAGAAGCCTTCCTTTTCTTAGAAATGGCGCTTATTAACTATCAACAAACATTACAACAGATGAAGACAGCAGAAGAAGAAGAAGGAGAGGAAGCCATTTTTAATAAATTTCAGAACTCGACCAAGAAAGAAGGAAGAGGGAAAGGAAGAGAAATAAAGGACTTAAGATTTAAAAAAACACTTAAGAAAGGGAAAAATAAGGTGCAAAATCAATATAATGATAGTAAACAAAAGGGAAAAGGAACACGACAGAGAAGGGAAGCCAGTAAGGCAGAGGCTAGAAGAAGGGGGGGTAGAAAGGTTTGCTGGGAGAAGAAAGGAAGGGAAAAGGTGGAGAAAAGCTACAAAGTTTTGAAGCTAAATGGGAAAAATGGAATCTTTTTTAGGGATAAAGGATAAAGTATAATTTCTTCAAAAAAGATTTTGCAAGGTACATAAGATGATATTGTAGCATTGTATTAGAAATAGAAAACTTAAATGGTTTAAGAGTTGATAAGAGATTAAAATGTTGAAATGTTTAATAATGATTGGTTTTAAAATTTAATAATATGAGGGGAGGTTTAGAATATTGAGTTTTAATTAAAGAGTTTAATAAGATTATGGTATTGATGTCATTATAAAATTTCTATTATAGTATTTGTTTTTAATATTTAGATCTATTGTTTAACTATGTATTTAATTATTTTGGATGTACTATTTAGATAGATTGTACCAAGCAAAATCGGATTGGGTATTGGGTGTTATTTTAAATGTTAATTTGATTAATTTAGGGGGGAGATAGAAAGGCATCATACTCTGATTAGTGATTTCAGGAGAAACTTCTTTTTTTTATAAGGAACGAGACAAAGGGACAATAAAGAATGGACAAAAGATACAAACATAATGATTCAAATTAAGATGATTAATTAAGATAGAATTAAGAAGAGTGAAATATGTGGAGAAGTTAATATAGAAGACTTAGAATGGTAAATAAAATAAGTAATGATAAGTAAGATGAGCATGAATATAATTGAAGTCCATGAAGAGAGAGATACCTGGGGCCAAGTTACTTTCCAAAAAGATTTTTTTTATGTTTTGTGTGTTGTGTGTATATGTTTTTTTGGGGGGAGAATTAATAAAACCTTGCAGAAATATAGAATGAGAATAAGGGTAACTAAGTCAGAAAGAAACAGATGAAATAATAATAATGAAATTGAATAAGAGTAAAGAGAAGTAAAGAGAAATTGGATAAGAGGTTTTTGTATGTTTATATGGAAATGGTTTAAAACAGAATTATAGTCTATCTGACTTGTTAAATTTATAATGGAAAAAGGTTTAAACATGTAATGGATAATGATGATTTGTGTGTTTTGAAAATTAATAAAACTTGTTTTTTTTTAAAAAAAAGTGTACATATCTTGACATTAACAGTTGTGGCATTCATCTTATACTACTATTTTGTGCATTATTTACAAATATATAAAATTTATGCAAATGTAAGAATTTAACCTATATATTGCTTCTCGTTAATCTTTCCATCTTCCATCTATCTTAGCTCAATCCAGTCATACCATTTTCCCCAAATCCTATAATACTCAGACTCCTCTTTCTCTTGTAACATCAGGGTTAATGTATCCATCTCAGCACAAGTCATTATTTTTTGGATAATCAGTTCCTCTGGTAGTACATTTTTATGCTTCCAACACTGGGCATTGGCAATTCTAGCTGCCGTTAAGATATGTAACACTATATATTTTATATTTCTCCCATAATTCTTTTTAAATATCCCCAGCAAGAATAGTTCCGCTTCCAGTTCTATTTGTTCATTAGTGATCTCTTGTAGCCATTTTTTAATTTTTAGCCAGTATTTTTGAGTCTATTCTATTCTATTCTATTCTATTCTAGTCTAGTCTAGTCTAGTCTAGTCTAGTCTAGTCTATTCTATTCTATAGATCTGTTGGGCTGTGGTGCCCCATGACCTGGGAGGAATGGCAGGTGATTAAGCAAGGGAGACACAATAGAGATGTCATAATGGGGACAAGCATCTAGGGCCGGAAAGGTATGAGCCATATGCTTCAGGTGAGGTATGTTGCTAGCTACCTCTGGTGTTGCAATGTGGTTGAAGTCATCTGGTATCCCATTCCATTCTAACATGGGCGGCAGTAGGAACTGGGAACTTCCATCTAATGACTCTATACAGAGTCCAGTAGCTTCCCTCCCCGCCGTGCGTCTTGGTGCAGTGCACGTTGATATTGTGAAGTACACTTCTTCCTTCTTGAACATCAAAGAGGTCGAAGAATGCAGATCTGGCTAGTGAGTGATCGCTCTGAGGATCCAGTATTACATACATCTTCACTGCTTCTTCTGGGCGTCCATCGGGATAGGTTTTGGTTAAGCAGACCTGATGACACGAGTGAGGGGCTGGTGTGTTATTGCACACTGTTGTGCAATTGATACTCACACTCTAAGAATGCCTCTTACCCACAACACCCACTCCACCTCTGCAGATGATGCAGGCTACTGGAGAGAGTTGGCTATATGGAGAGGAAAGCTAGATTTGGCCGCCAACGGGATATACAAATTCTCTGATGAGCCAGGCAGCAAATATCTCCTCTGGAAGAAAATTTTCCTGCACACCATTCAGGCTGCACACCTGAAACCTGATGAAGTACTCGTACACTTCATAACGTGGCTAGGGCCGCGGTCTGCCAAACCAACAAAGGCACTTTATGCCTCCCACTTAGACAACCCAGACGCTCCACATTTACATCTAGGGTGGGTGGAGGGTTCAAGTCTTCTGGTACTTCAGGGACATCTGTCATGGTTGAAGAAGTTGCCATGCTTCAAACTAGTAAAAGTGAATTTTGGAAAATTTAGTGGTTTTCCATATAATTCCCTTTATTTTGATAGGGGGAGCTGTGCGCAGGTAGCAGAAAGTAGGAGTTTCTGCTAAATTTAGTACTTGAGCACATAGGTGGCGCTGCACAATATGGCTGCTTTTAGGGTGTGTTGCGTGCTTGCTACACAAGTGGGCGCTATAGGAGGCATTGTCGCTAAGTCTGAAAGACGTTAGAGCAGAACGCAGGTTTGCCTGTTAGTGTTGCTTGCTACACAAATTGGCACTATAGGACTGTTGGTGGTACTGACTAGGTCTGGAAGACACTGTTGCTAAGCACAGGTTAGGCTGCAGATAGTACTGGAACCTTGATTTAAGTTGCTAAATGTTTCCACCATAGTGACAAAAAACAGAATTTTCATTAGTTAAACACTGGTAAAATTTGGGAAAGTTCCTCTAATTCTTATGAAAATTCTTTGAATTCTCTGGGAAATTTCTTCTTGATCACCAGATGGTGCTGTGGACTGTTTTGCCTGAGTCTTGGGGTGGGGGGGTTGAGCCCCAAAGGAATTTATTGCTTACATGCTGGAAGAGAAATTCATCAAACAAATGCAGCACTCCAAAGGTTGCATGCAGTGTTATATTTATTTATTTATTTATTTGATTTGCCAATTGTTTACAAGATAATAAGTATAAGTGTATACATAGTTGTGAATACATGAAATGGGTACATATAAGAAAAATAAAAGAAGAATAAGAGAAACAATAGGACAGGGACGGTAGGCACGTTGGTGCGCTTATGCACGCCCCCCTACAGACCTCTTAGGAAAGGGGTGAGGTCAATAGTAGACAGTCTAAGGTTAAAGTTTTTGGGGTTTGGGGAAGAAACTACAGAGTCGGGTAGAGTATTCCAGACATTGACCACTCTATTGCTGAAGTCGTATTTCCTGCAATCAAGTTTGGTGCGGTTAACTTTGAGTTTGTATCTATTGTGTGCTCTTGTGTTGTTATGGTTGAAGCTGAAGTATTCATTGACAGGTAGGACATTGCAATGTATGATTTTATATACCATGCTTAAATCAGACCGAAGACGGCGTAATTCAAGGTTTTCTAGTTCTAGAATTTCAAGTCTGGTGGCATAAGGTATTCTACAACGAGTAGAGGAGTGGAGAACTCTTCTTGTGAAATATTTCTGGACTTTCTCAATTGTGCTAATATCAGATATGTAATGTGGGTTCCAGACTGATGAACTGTATTCGAGTATTGGTCTAGCAAATGTTTTGTATGCTCTGGTTAGTAGTGTGATATTACCAGAGAAAAAGCTACGTAGGATTAGGTTAACAACTCTTAATGCCTTTTTGGCTATGTAGTTGCAGTGGGCTCTAGCACTTAGATCATCATTAGAGGTGAGTATTCCAAGGTCCTTTACAGAGCTTGGGTCATCAACAAGATCTTGACTATTCAGCTTGTATTTTATTTTTTTTGCCAATATGTAAGACAGAGCATTTATTTGTTGAGATTTGAAGTTGCCATTTGTTTGACCATTCAGATACATAGTCGAGATCTTTTTGTAGGGTAGCAGTATTGTCTGTGGTATTGAACAGCTTTACATCATCAGCGAAAAGAACGCAATTGCTCTTAATATGATCACAGAGGTCATTATACTTTTAAATTTTCTAATATAGATATAAGATGGATAAACTCTAGGCTTTTAATCAAAAAAGAAATTGCTCCTTTGTTCATATAGCTGCTTGAATTAGCCTTGTGTCTTGGGAGGGGGGGAAATGTGGTCCTTTGCTTTAAAGACAGTCCTTCAACTAACGAGTTATGACCCCCAATAAAATGGCCAGAGAACAACAGGGCCTCTCTTAATTGCCTTTTCGAAGCAGCCGAGCTTAAGAAATGCTAAGCTTTTCAGTTTGAATGAGCATAGCAAATATAGCTGTCCTTTTAGAACACAAGAAGAGATTACTTTTGACTCTTCATCTGCATTTGAAAAGGGTTGTAGGTAGTAACTGAAGGAAGACACATGGGTCATACCTGGCTCCTCCCTTTGTTTGCACAATTAGTTCCTTTTAAGTTAGCTGAGATATAACCGGAGACAGAGAAGCTTCTCTTGATGAAGAGAAGGGAGGGGGGATTTGCCCCTTCCTGCATCCACGATGAGGTTTGAGGTAGATGTACAAAGGAATAGCATGCACATTTATTCCTGGCTTCAAAATATCTTTGTCTTTATCACAAAATTCAAATTACTTTTACTTCACTCTACTTCTTCCAGGAATCAAGAATTATGATTTATTGATTTATTTATTCATTTTGTCAAACAATTATTAGATAACAGGTATAAGTATAAACATGGTTATAAATATATGAAATGGATACGAATAAGAAAAAAAAGAAACAATAGGACAGGGACGGTAGGCACATTTTGGTGCGCTTATGCATTATCTTTCTACTGTTCTGCTTATTATGCTCTGGATGGGTATAAAGCAGACAGAGCAACTCCACAAAGCATCCATACAAAGTCTTTTTTTATTGGTTCATCAGGCATCCTTATCAACTCACATTTATGATGAGGTTCTTCTTAATGTCCAATCCTTTGCATATCTGCATTATGGTGTAGAAAGATAATAAACTCTCATCCCCATGATGATTGAAGCAGCTGCACGGTAATGGATTCAGGCAAGAGTGAGGGAGCCTCTCCCAACCCAACAAGGGTCAATCAGGATTACAGATGTGACCACATGACATGAACTACATTTCCCAGGATACCTTAACTACATTTACCATGATGCATTGCCGTAAGGGGACAGCTCTCAAATCCTAACTAACTATCCCATTAACTCTAAACTGTCTGGACAGCACAGTATCCATTTCAGCGCAAGTCATTATTTTTTGGATAATCAATTCCTCTGGTAGTACATTTTTATGCTTCCAACACTGGGCATTGGCAATTCTAGCTGCCGTTAAGATATGTAACACTATATATTTTATATTTCTCCCATAATTCTTTTTAAATATCCCCAGCAAGAATAGTTCCAATTCCAGTTCTATTTGTTCATTAGTGATCTCTTGTAGCCATTTTTTAATTTTTAGCCAGTATTTTTGAGTCTATTCTATTCTATTCTATAGATCAGTTGGGCTGTGGTGCCCTATGACCTGGGAGGAATGGCAGGTGATTAAGCAAGGGAGACACACAATAGAGATGTCATAATGGGGACTAGCAACTTTATGCCACTCAGATGCCTTAAGGATGAATTTGGAGCAGTGCAGCATAGTACAGGTGGCAAATGCTCTGTACAAAATAGTAAAGCAGAAAACAAAACCAGTTTGACTGGCAGCAAGTATGACTTGCAGCCCAGAAGTAGGTGTTCAGCTTAACATCCAGTCACTTAGATCTCATCAGTATCCCAAGGAGATTTTTTTCCCCCACTTTAATATTTTAATTGTTCTCTCCTCAAATGTGTGGGAGAATATGTGAAAATTCTGCATCCTTTTCCCTGCCTGTTTCTTGTGTTTGTCTAGTGTGTGTGTGTGTCTGTGCATGCCTGCATGCCTGCAGAGCACACAGTGCTGTTAACTATTTAAAGATATCATGAGAATGCAAGGCCTTATTGAAAATACAACGCAAGGTTCATCATACCTCCTCATGGGGCAAAAACTCTGAAATACTTTTCGATATCTAAAATAAACTAATCAAAACTCCCAGATAAATCAGTTGATACAACACAGATCCAGACACACAGATACACATTCATTCATTTAATTCTTTTTTACTTGTGCTCTTACTTTAATGTGCTTATCTGCCTGCTTGGAACATAGGGAACTCAGAGTCACTCTGTGAATCAGATGGACGGTAGCTAAATTTGACAAAATAATAAACACACATCACAGTTTATTAAAAACCGAATGTAATGAAAATAACCTAAAAAGTTTCAAGGACTTTTATACCTTCGAAAAGTTGCCACTGAGAAGATACTCCGTCTTATTTTAAGCCCCCTTTTTAAGCAAAGAGAAAGCATCTTGGATCCCAGCATCTTCTCCCTTGGCAACCTTTTCAGTTTAGGCATTGGTCACGACTGAGAGATGCCTCCTCCAGGTTACAGCTGGTAAGACCACCTGCGCGCTTGTCAGATTGCAGCCAAGACAGCCAGCCCAGCAGGCTCACTTCAGAAGGATTGAAGATCCTAAAATTATATTACCAGGCCAAAGAAAAACTGGCAAAGGCTGCAGGCTTATGTAGACATCTCTTGAGGATCAGGATGTTTCCAGATAGAGCTCTGGGAATGCTGCCAGTTTAAAAAAGAAAACTATGCAGTTCTTCCAACCTTTTCTCCCTAAAGTTTTGGTGTCAGGGTTCTGGGTGTATATAGAAAAAAATAACAGGTGAATGGGAACAGAGAACTATGCCGGGGCATCAGAACAAAATCATGCTGGTGGCCACCACCATTTGATCAAAGTTCCCACCCTTTTTCACATGCATCCTAGTATAGTAGAGTGGAGAGCAAGCACCTGCTCACCAAGAGTCAGGCACGATTGAATGGTTAAAATGATCCACAATGTATTACAGTATTGACTTCTTAACCTCTCCCTAAATATTACTCTTGCAAAATCAAATAAATGGGGTTATGCTTGTAATTTGGCATCTAAAATATTTCAGTTGGAATAAGTGTTTACAAATAGCCGTGTATAATCAGACAGAAAGAATTTGACAGAATATATGATCTTCAAGGTCATTCCATTCTAGAGAACGGTAGTAACCAAAATTACAATAGCAATGAGGGAAAAAGTGACTTTTTTCACATGGTTGTTGCAACGTCCCATGGCGAGCAATTTTTCTTCATACTCCCAAACTGTTTGAAGGATGTTCATCCCAAAGTGCATAATTAAATGTCTATGGAGATTCCTAGTCATCCAGGTCATGGTTGTGCTTTGATGGCCTGGATGACTGAGAATCTCCGTAGATATCCCCATGGTCACGTGATCAAAATTCAGTTGCTTGGCAACTAGCATCTATTTAGGGTGGTTGCAGTGTCCCAGGCTCAGGGGATCACCTTTTGCAACCTTCTGACAAGCAAAGTCAATGGGGAAGCCAGATTCATTTAACCCCCTTGTTACTAACATAACAACTTCAGTGATTCACTTAACAATGATGACAAGAAAGGTCGTAAAATGGGGCAAAACTCAACTGTGTTGCTTAGCAATGGAAATTTTGGGCTCAATTGTGGTTGTAGTTTGAGGACTATCTTATTGTTTATCTATTTAAATATAAACCCATGTATCGTCATGGTCTATCTGTCATGCATTTATTCCCATGTTTGTCAATAGTATAAGTCAAAGCTCTTCAAACTTGGCAAGTTTAAGACTTGTGGACTTCAATTCCCTGAATTCCTGAGCTAACATGACTGGAGGAGGAATTCTGGGAGTTGAAGTCCACAAGTCTTAAAGCTGTCAAGTTTGAAGACCCCTGGTATAAGTACTTCCATGAAAACCCAAAATTTCTTATGTTAGCTGGACTGCTTTCTTCAGATTTCATGGACAACTGAAAGAAATTCAAACTGAATGATTATACATTAGTTACATAGGGGAAATTTGTACACCAATTATTGGTATTGTGGTATTTATTTAATTGAATAGTCATAAGACCTTATCAATAAATAAATTAATTATTGGAGAAATAATAGGAAATCTAATTTTCCTGTATTACCTACTGGCTGCTAAATGGGCTTATTTGGCACAAACAAATTCATGGCACAAATTACCAAAAGCTGTTTAGTGTTGACATTATACCATTATACAAGACATTATACCAGTAGACAAAATAATATTTTGAAAGAGTGGTCCAAAGAAAAATGCATTCACTATACAAGAATTCTGCACCCCAATTTATGAAACGCACATTTTTAAGCTAGCCTTATTGTTTTCCTTCCCTTTTTTTCCAGGAAATGAAAGAAACTGTCAAATATTTTTAAACAGACTTATTGGTAGAATAGCAGTATTTTACATAAATCAATTTTTATGAAAGACCAATGTCTTTGCCACCACATTATGAAAAAGACTGTAAATCACAATTGTAATTTCTTTTTTCAGCTAAGTGCAAATTTCAGTGGAGAAACAGATGTGCCTTTAGAATCCATCAAACCAAGAACATTAATGAAAAACTGACATCTGTTTTTAGACATGGATTAATTAAAAAATCCTTAAAATGAAAATGTTACAACACTACATTGACTGATTTTTGCATCTCAAAAAAAAAAAGAAATAGAAGTTTTGTATCTTGGCTATTTATCTTGTTTGTCGGTTTGCTTCTTTGCAATATTAATTAATTTAAAGAGGAATCCAGCCTTTATTCTCATTGTCAATGAAATTTCCCACACATAAAACTGTCTAAATTTTTTTTTCTATCCCACTGGATTATACCACAACTCAAGATGAAGTAGTGGTCAGAAAGTAAAAAAAAGAGTTTATTGTCGTTAAGAAGGCAAATGTATCATGTATTTGCTATACATCAGATTGTTTTGCTCTGGAGACTCACCAGCACTGGAAAGAATTAGTGATGCTATCCATTGTGGGGATTTGGAAATGGGTCTTCTCAGCCAAGAACTTTCTGGCTGACCCAGCTAACATCGTAGAGTTGTTAAGTTAAAGTGAGAGAACTTGCTTTGTTTCGGTTGCTTACACTCTTTAACAGTTTACTGTTAATGAACTCCATTTCAAACAAACAAATAAGAAATTAGGGATTTTATCCAGTTTCAGCACTGAAGTGTAGTAGCAAGATGAAGGTATTTGAATGTTTCAGGTACATATGTCCAGGGGAGAGATGGGCAGAGTGTCACTAATCATTCACTGATCATGACTTCTGATTTCCTGCTGGTTTCTCCATTTACTTTGCTTGTGGGAAGCTGGCATAGAATGTTAGAAATTGCAATTGTGTGACCATAGGGATGCTGCAATGGCTGGCATTCCAAGAACCAGTATTAAAACCATTCCCTCGGTGCCATTGTAATTTTGAACGGTTGATAAATTAATGGTCATAACCCAAGAACTACCTGTACTTCAATTGAATCTGAAGTTGTTCCAGAACAGTTTCCCCATCTTGACCACCTCCAGGATGTGCTGAGTTGCAATTTCTAAGATTCTTTGCTGATTCTGGAAATTATGAGCATGTTAAGTCTTACTGTATTAGTCCCAAAGGAGGAAAGAGGTTTCATTTTTGATCCTGATAGGAACTGCACTTTCCTCTTCTGGACTGATGGTAATTTGGGGGCCTTCTTGGGCTCATAAGTACAACTCAATCTTCAAGTGACCTTTATAATCAAGTTATATCATCTGTTTGTGCAAATTCATCTAATATGCCTGTTGCACCTATAACTTAGACCAGAAGCTTGATCTAAATCACTGTCTTAAATGCCATGCATTTGGACTATTGAAAAGTGCTTTACATGGGGTTATCTTTAAAATCTATTTCAAGAATGTTAGAAGTTAGTCAAGAATGCAGTGGTATAGGCAGTTATGGGCATGCCATGGATTGGCCATGTCACACTTTTGCTTGTGAGTTGCATTGGTTGCTAGTGTGTTTTCAGCTGCAATCAGAGATGGTGGTTATCACCTATAAAATCATGTCATAACACCGAGTTATTTGAATAGTCATCTATATCCAGTATGTTCAGTCCTTTTCACATATTCTGACAGAACTGACATGCTCCAGTTCCTAATGTCACAATTGGATTCAGGAAGTAGGGCTCCTCTGTCAACATGGCACCTGCCCTCTAGAATTCTAAGAGTTGAAATCCACAAGTCTTAAAACTGCCAAGTTTGGAGACATCTGCTCTAGAACACCATTCCCCCTAAAATTCATATGATATCCATCTTGGTTCTGTTTAGAGCAGCTCTTAAAACTTGACTGTATTCCCCAGCCCAGGATCAGAGTGGATGATGGAGCTTTTTGTTTTGGTCTTTTGAATGGTTATTGGTCTTTGTCCAGACTTTATTTTTTTCATGATGTATTTCTTTTTATAAGCCACCAATTTCATAACAGATTGGGGCAGCCTATACATTTCATAAACAAATAATATGTGAAGGGACTGGCTTGGGAACATCTGATTTGCAAACTATTTACAGAGCGTATCAAAAGTTTATCATATAGGCCAATCACAGTATGTTTTACTAATATTTTCTTTCATAGAAAATATTACTGTTCTTAAGAATGTTCAAGGGTCATGCATCAAACAAGTAAGTTAACAATTAGAAGAAACTGGCAACTAACTGGAAAATTTAATGTAATTTATACAATAAATTGCATGAAGGGCCTGACTTTTAGTACCTTGACTATATTCTATAGACAAAATGGTATTTTTAGTATCTGTGCAAAGAGTGATTTTGAATGTTGAACTAGGATGAAATTCTCTCTCCAAACCAGCTTTCCATATTTAGCACATCTTTCATCATGACATGAGTCTGTATTTCTAATTTTAGAGAAGATGAGACATTAATCATCATAACAGGAGATCCAAAATGAGTTTACCTGTGAACTCTGGTGTCAAACTAATGAGACTTTATGTCCCCTTCTTTCTATGACAACCTTTATGATTGCAGACATGATAGAAGAATTGAGAACAGAATCCAGGATCTTGAGTTAGGTACATTGTGTCCTCTGAATCACTCAAGAACAATTTCTATGCAATTTCCAAACAAGAATTCTATTACAGTTTTGATTTCATTTTGTGTGAGCCTAGTCCTTTCTCTCTTCAGGATGATAACCATATCCTTGTAATCCCAAACTATGGCTGGTTTTTTGATAGCAGTGCCTCCCTGCTTTGCCAACACTTCTCTTTCTTCCTTCTAATTTTTGCTACTACAGCAATATAGGAAATGATGACAGCAGGCAAAGGGAAACTGATCTGGTAGCCAGAAGTCAATTGTTTTGCTGTCACTGTTAAAGCAAAGGGGCAGAGGGTAAGTGGTGGATCAGCAAAAGAAAGGTCACTCGGTGCCTGCTCTGTTGGTAAAGGCACTGTAGTAATCCACGAGGTTTTTTTAAAAATGGCTAAATTTTAAAACAGTAAGTTACATCAGCGGACTGCTAGAATACTGGAACTTCAACATCTGCTTGAGGATGCCAGATATGTTGCTGACCTTGATCTGCACAGGTAATAATCAGGCTCTATCATCACATCTGCCAGATAATTACTGTATCCTGTACCTTGCCTTTATAAGGAGATTTAGACAAAATACTTAGCTTTTCATGCTGAAAATCTTCTAAAAGGTTTGAATGAAATCATGGCCTCTGGCTTCCAAAGCCTGATTTTAAAAAAACACCATTAAATTCTATACGTGTTTATTCTGACTGAAGCTGAACATGATTAGTTCTTTTGTGATTCAGGCGAAGATTACCACACAGCTTGCTCCACACAGAGGAATTCAATAGCTTCCTCTTCGCTTATGATCTTCACATCCTCCGCCTACAGAATGAATGCCCCTTGGAAAATGTTCTTCAGCATTACACGTGTGTGCATGTGAGAGAGAGAGAAAGGGGGGAGAGAGAGGTTAAAAAGCCAAGAAGAACTTTACTTCAAGCAGGTTTTATTCCAGAAGCAGAAGACTACTGTGCAAATAGTGACATATCTTAGGCCTCCTGTGCAGAAGATGATATTCAACTCTGTCAGATTTTTTTTGTGTGTGTAAGTTTTATTTGGGTTTTCACAAAAAGAAAAGAAATACAAGTAAAACATCTTTTTTGAAAGCAGCATAATCCCGGGTTACATTTCTTCATACAGACGCAAATTCAGGTTCATGCTCATTTTTATATTCTACTCCATATCTTATTGCTATTTTACATTTTCTACATAGCTTCTCCCCTCTTTTAATTTTCTCAATTTTATTTTATTTATTTCATCTCAATTCAAATCATTATATTTATATTTTTTGTCTGTCCTGTTTCAATTGTCTATTATCTTTTCTCATTAAACAAAATTTCTCCTGTAGTTACTGATTGGAGTATGACGCCTTTATATCTTTCCCCTAAAATTATAACACTCAATATAATACATAACTTCCATTCAGATTCTGCTTGGTACATTCTTAAACTACACACTGTATTCTTGAAAAAAGAAAAAATTATAAATGTATAATATAATTAAAACAACAATCCATTCCAATTCAATTCTATCATTAATATTAATATTCATTAAAATCTTAACATTTTTCACGTTACTTTTCAAATAAATATCATACTTCTATGGGAACAATTATAAACTTTCCATAGTTAATTCCCCCCCCTTCACTTATATTTTATAAAACATTGACTAGTTAAAATGTTCCCGTTCCTTCCTAATTCAATTTTCTCATTTATTTTATTTCATTTATTTTATTTTATTCACAAACATTTCACTAAATTACACTAACTGTTTTATCCCTCTTTTTAATCATATGTTGTTTCCAATTTTCTAAAGTTATTTCTATTACAAATATAACAATACAATCTTATGTACCTTTACAGAATCCCTTTTTCAGTTAGATTTTCACCCATTATCTCTAAATAGGTCCCGTTTCTTTATATCTTGCTCCGGACCTTTGTAACTTCTTTTCCTTTCCTTCTTCCCTCTCTTCTTCTCTCTCCCCTTTTTACCCCTTTGTCTCTCTACCTCTATTTCCCTCTTCTGTATTCCCCTTTTCTGTTGCTTTCCAGTATTATACTTATTTTTCAAATTATTTTTCTTTTCTTTGGTTGTTTTTTTAAGTCTTAAATTCTCCATTCTCTTTCCCCCCTTTCCTTTTTCTTCCCCACATAGAGTTACTTGTTCATTAAAGATGGCTTCTTCTTTGTCCCAGTCTTCTTGTTTTGCAGTCTTTTCTTGTTGTTTCTCATAGTTCCAGATCTCCATTTCTAAGAATTGAAAAACGAAGCCAAAAGAGCCCTTCTTGTGCATCTTCTTTGTATTTTTAAAGTTCCATTTTCAATTCATCCAGAAGTGATGCCATTGTAAAATTTTTAAACAACCACCCAATTGGTTTTAGTCATTCAAATATAATAACCAAAAATCCAAAAGTCACCAAGCAATCCAAATACACACAAGCTGTTTCTTTTTACACTTTTTTTTTTTCACTTTCTCTTCCTGGGGTTACTATTTAGTTGCAAAGTTTCAGTTAAAATGTATCTTTTAGAAGTCTTATTGAAATTTTACTTTAGATTATTTTGAAGTCCAGGCAGCCTCCTCCCTCTTCCAGATCCTGCCCTTATTCTTTTTCTCTCCCTTCCTGCTTATAGAAGAAAAAGTTTTTAATGTCCAGAAATCTTTATTGTCCCTTTGGCATTTATATTTTCAGCTTAATTGCCTATTGATGCCAAAGCGGATTTTTCCGATTTCTTATTTAGGTCTCTTAGTTTTAAATCTATCCCATAATCAGCATACTTGGGAAACCTAACATAGGAATATCAATAACAATTAAATAAACTACGTCTGTGTCTAATCTGGCTGTGCTCATTTAGACACAGAGAACTTCTAGTCTTCCAGATATTGCTAAACTCCAGTTTCTGACAGGTGAGATCATTGTAGCCAAAGGAAACAGTTTCTCATGATTTATTCCATCTTTAATCTAGCAGAGTTGATCAAAAAATTATTGTGATGACATTATGGCTCCCAATAGCAAATTTGTCATTAAATTGTTTCCCTACTTGTTCCTTTCTTGAGTAACTTTCTGGATGCATGTCTCTTTCAGCAACTCCCATTATCTCCAGAGAAGGGTTAGACATATTAGAGTAGCTATCTCGATCACATAGATTTACACAGAGGGCTAAAGCAGGAATGGAGAATTTTTGAGATTCTAACAGCCACTTAGCCAAACTAACCACAGAAACTCTGGGTATGCCTTTTTGCATTGTTCTTACAGGTTGGCAAAGACAAATTTTGACTCTAGCAGGGATCCTGTCTCCAATGTCAGTAAGATGAATGGGAAGTGAAGGGCTTTCTGTTTATCTTTTGCTTGAGATTTGATTTAAAATAAACCATGGGGGGGGGGAGCAAACCTCTCTCCTCAACAGTTTGTAAAATATTGCCCAAAAACCACATATCTGCTTTGTTTGTCATAATATTATCCTGCTCAGACTTCTGGTTTGCAGGGCTTCATCGGCAGGCAGGAATCCATGATCGTGCGCGGTTTCTGCCTGGGCTCGCCGCTGGAGCGCCCCGGGCCAGCAGGCTTCAGGGCTAAGCCACCCCATAGAGGTGGTGAAGACGGGGAGACCCAGCAGGGTCAAGGGGAGCTGCACCTCTCCTCCTCAGCTGGCTAAACTCCCTTTCCCGAAGGCGGTAAGAGCGGCGGTCAGAAATGGCCACCTCAAAGAAGCACTCAGCCGGAAAAGAAAGTGCAGGAGAAAGTTAAGAAGTGAAAGTTTTTGGCTGACCGGGACAAAAAGTAACAACTAAGGTACCCTGGAATTTAAATTTTGCAAAAGATACAAAAGAAGAGTCGGAAGCAGCGAACGAAAGTGAAAAGGCAAAGTTTTTTTTTTCCTTCACTCTCCTTCCTCACACTGACAACGAGAAGACCTGAATAAAGAAATCGGAAAAATCTGCTTTGGCACTAACAGGTAATTAAACTGGAAATATAATTAAATGCCAAAGGGACAATAAAGATTTCTGAACATTAAAAAATCCTTTTTTGCTATAAGTGGGAAGGGAGAGGAAAAGAATAAGGGCAGGACTTGGAAGGAGGAGACTGCTTGGAATTCAAAAGAATTTAAAGTTAAATCTTAACAAGACTTCTAAAGGATACATTTTAACTGGAACTTTGCAACTAAATAGTAACCCCAAGAAGAGAAAGTGAAAAAAGAAGAAAGTGTTAAAAGAAACAGTTTGTGTGTATTCGGATTGTTTGGTGACTTTGGGACTTTTGGAAATCATATTTGAATGACTAAAAACAATTGGGTGGTTGTTTAAAAAAACAAAACTCTACAATGGGATCACCTCTCGATGAACTGGATGAACTGAAAATTGAATTTAAAAAAATATAAAGAAGAGGAACAAGAAGGGAAGGGCTCCTTTGGTTCTATTTTTCAATTCTTAGAAATGGCGATTGGTCTTTACAAGAAGCAACAAGAAAAAACTGCGCAACAAGAAGATTGGGACAAAGAAGAAGCCATTTTTAATGAACAAGTAATTCTATCTGGGGAAGAAAAGGGAAAGGGGGGAAAGCGAATGGAGAATCTTAGATCTAAAAAAACAGCCAAAAAAGGGAAAAATAATGTGAAAAGGGGATATAATGTTGGAAAGCAACAGAAAAGGGGAATACAGAAGAGGGAAATGGAGGTGGAGAGATGGGGGTAAAAAGGGGAGAGAGAAGAAAAGGAAGAAGGAAGGGAAGAGAAATTACAAAGGTTTGGAGCAAGATGTAAAGAAACAGGATTTATTCAGAGATAATGGGTGAAAATTTAACTGAAAAAGGGATTCTGTAAAGGTACATAAGATTGTATTGTTATATTTGTAATAGAAATAATGTTAGAAAATTGGAAATAACATATGATTAAAAAGTGGAATAAAATAGTGTAACTTAGTGAAACTCTTGTGAAGAAAATAAATGAAATGAAATAAATGAGAGAATTGAACTAGGAAGGAATGGGAACATTTTAAATATGCAACGTTTTATAAAATATAAGTGAAGTGAGACGAAGTAATTATGGAAAGTTTATAAGTGTTTCCATAGAAGTATGATACTTATTTGAAAAGTAATGTCTAAAATGTTCAAGATTTAAATGAATATTAATATTAATGATAGAATTGAATTGGTATAGATCGTTGTTTTAATTATGTTATATACTTATAATTTTTTCTTTTTTAAAAAATACATTGTATAGTTTTAGAATGTACCAAGCAGAATCCGAATGGAAGTTATGTATTATATTAAGTGTTATAATTTTAGGGGAAAGATATAAAGGTGTCATACTCCAATCAGTGATTACAGGAGAAATTTTGCTTAATGAGAAAAGATAATAGACAGCTGAAACAGGACAGACAAAGAATATAAGTATGATGATTTGAATTGAGATGAAATAAATAAAATAAAATAAAGAAAGTTGAAAGAGGAGAGAAGTTATATAGAAAATGTAGAATGGTAATAAGATATGGAATGGAATATAAAAATGAGCATGAATCTGAATTTGTGTATGCAACCCGGGATCAGGCTGCTTTCAAAAAAGATGTTTTATGTTTTTATGTTCTATGTTTTGTTTGTTTATGTTTGTTTTTAAAAATCAATAAAATTTTCAAAAAAAAAAAAAGAATATTATCCTGCTCATTTCCCCCGCCCCCAAAGAAATAGCAATAGCACTTATATACCACTACATAGTGCTTTACTAAAACTATACATTTTAAAATAAAACAGAAAAACAATGTAACATAGCAACTTAATTATAATGAATTATAGTTACTTACTGTTCTTTGTCTTATAATGAAAAATGAATAAAAAATCGCCATAAAACTAAAACTGAAGTCCAAGAAAAGAAAATTAATACAAAACTTTGATTTGATTTTTAAGGAATTGTGGATGCCTAGTTCTGTACAGAAACAAAGCAGTTCTCAACCTGACTACAAGACTACAGCACTACAACTGAGGCATTACAATAAGCTACTACAGAGATTGCTGGAGAAATGTTGGTTCATTTTAACTACAATTGATGAAGGAGAATGTATTGTTCTGTTGTGATGTTATAGAAGCAAGGTTATCTAACAATTCTTGTTTCAATCCTGAGGGACAGAGTGGTAGTGTTACAAATACTTTTAAAAATTGCAATAGTTTTGTTCAGAATAGCCTTCTGCTTTGTAATGTTAAGTAATTCACAATTTAATAATTTAACTAACTTGTTTGACTATAGACAATATACTGATTCATAAATTAATCAGATTACTTTAACCACATTTTGTCTCAAATTCTGGCTTTACATTACAAACTTGAATGAACTGGCTTAGCAGTTTAGCACTGTATTAGACTGCAATGGGTAATGGCATTTTTAAAATCACTAAAACCCCATTTAACTGGGTCTTCCCTCCCACAAGTCAGTCTGGTCAATTGGAAGCTATATTTACATTTTATAAACATGTTAGATTGTTCCTCCCTATTGTTTGAATAATACAACCTGCAAAGCAGTAGACCACCAGATGAATCTTATCTTCAAAATCACATATTTAGCTGAGACTGAATAAATCCGCCAAAGGAAATACCAATGTCAGAGAATGGTTCATGTATCTTGGTAGGTGCAGTTCCAGAAGAATTACAATCCCCTTGAACATTGACATTTGCAGGTAAGGGGTGCTCAGTTGTTCATTTTTATCTTTGGAGATCCAAGTAGCTTCTTTGGCACAACTCTCGTTTCAGTTTCAGTGGATAGCTTCCAGTGATCACTTCTTTCTCCTAATCTGCCATTTCAGAAACCAAACACATGATTAGATATGTAATAATAAGTATATTGCACTGTATGTCAACAAAGACATCTTATACATGTTCATATAATTATCTAAAATAACTGCCCAAACTAATGAAGCTTATTCCTATCTAAAATTGGGTTCACAAATTGTGTTATGCCATGATTTGGTTTGGCTTAGTATGATTTATGACTCCCAACTGTAACACGTATGAACCGTGATTTATGGCCTATGCTGCAGGCCAGTATACTTCATAACCACTAAATCAAACTGACTCTAGTTTACTTGATGTGAAAAGCCAGTCAGTAAGACAAACTTCTCAGTAAATCTACATAAGTCTGCATTCTTAGTATTTTCAAATACTGTTAACTCCACAGATAGAATGATAATATTGGCAGAGTCAGTACATGCTGCAGAGAAGCTAAAGTATAGAAGTTTGTGTTCTGTATCTAATGATCCTTAGAGTGCTTTTTACCACAAATATACCACTTGCAAATGATGTTACTGTGAGGCAAAATGGAGGTAAAATTAATGATAATGGTGGCAATGACAGTAAGGGAATCAATGCTCCTGATGATTTTCAAAGTAGCGAGAAAAAGGAATAGATTCCTGTATCAAGAAGCCAATAGCTTACATGTTAATGATAGGGGAAATGTGTGCATAAAAAGAAAAAAATATAGATGAATATATAATGACACAAACACAAGCTTAATTGTCTTTGGCAAGATTTGAAAATCAAGTAGACATTCTAGTTAATTTAGATGGTTCATTCAATTCACAGATGTAAAAAAAAAATCACTTAAGCTCCCTTTATGAAAATGCTGTTAAGCTTTGGCAAATAACAATACAAAAAATGCAGCAATTAGAATCAGCAGCTACCCTGTAGCATGTCACTAGCTGGGTTCAGCTATAACACAAAAACATTGTTTATTTTAAGGTTTTTCTCCTAAGGCTGCCTACATGCCAGAGTTCATACTTTTCACTCTGTTACAACATAGCTTTTGGGATTTTGGCATAGATATTCTGTGAAGTCAGGCATCACACTTGTAAATCATGGCCAATGACTTAATACATTGTTTCAGAGGTGGGCTTCAAACATTTTGGCAAAGGGTTCTCTGTCCGGTTGCTGGGTGGGTGTGGCCTAGTTGGCCTCCTGCACCACGATGGGGGTGGGGCATTTTTGCCCTGCCCAGGCTCTGGAGGCTTTCCTTGAGCCTCCGGGAGGGCGAAAACAGCTCTGGGGGCTCTCTGGAAGCCAGAAACAGGCCCATTTCCAGCCTTCTTGAACTTCCGGGAGGCCCATTTTTTGCCTTCCCTGAGCGTCCGTGTGCACCCTGCACTTACCTGCATCCAAAATGGGTCTCATGGGGACTCTTGGGAGGGGAGGGGCAGGGTGGGCGGGGCCAGCTAGGAGTGGGATTTGGGAGTTCTCCAAACTTCACTGAATTTTAGCTAGGGGGCCACCCGAACCCCTGCGAACCCCAGCAGCCCACCCCTGTATTGTGTGATTTTAGGCAGTGAATCTGCTTTCAGATTTCCCTGAACCTCTCCATTACCTTGCCCAGCCTTGAAACCACAACAATAACCAGAATGCTGAGCATTTGGTAATATCTGTTATCAAAACTATGTTCTTCTTTTAATGACTAAAAAAGAAAGAAACCAAGCAAGATGGCAGAGGTGGATAGTTGGATTCCCACACTGTGTTAAACCATAATTTTTTTAAAAAGAAAACATGGTTTGTTAATTTACATTACATACCTATTGCCTTTAGTCCAAAACAAAATAATTTTGGCTTTGTGTAATGAGTGAAGTCAGCCACAATGAACTGTCCTGTCTCTCTCTGCTTACTCAAGTCTGTTGCCCTCCACATAAAATGCCTTCTTTTCTATGCAAGCTAAAATACAAGCTTGGATTAACCAGTGTTTCTAGGTTCCTAGCATTGTAGAAACAGAAAGATTTCAAAGAAAGCACCAGATATTCAATGTTACTGCTGCCAAATGAAAGAATTCCCTTCCGTCTACTATTGGCCTAGGCACAAGGGTCCCACAGTAATAGAATCTAACCTGTTGTAGGCATTGCATGCGGATTGCCCAAAGGATACATGGTAAACTCTCTGTGTCATAAACCATGAAATGCCAAAGATCTGTTGCTGAAAATGAAATTCAGCACTTCTTTCCACTTCAACTGGAAGACAACCAGATCTCACCAAGGAGGAAGGGAACGTTGCAAATGCCAACATTACTCCTACTCGAGCCTTTGTAATAAATCTTGTTTTATCCCATTTTTTTTAAAAAATGATGCTGATGCTCTGATAATTACAGACAGGACAAAGGTGGAATAAGATCAGACAAAAGGCACACAGTCTTGCCACTACAGTAAACATATTTTCTCACTGGTCAGTTCCAAAATCTGCTGCACAGCTCATTATTTTGGATTATTTTTCCTGCTTTTATTATTTTTTTATAAATAACTCAAGGTGAAGATACCTAATATACCTTCCTCCTCCTATTTTCCCCACATCAATGATCCTGAGAGGAGGATTGAGTGGATGAGAGAGAGTGACTGATCCAAAGTCACCCAGATGGCTTTCATGTCTAAGATGGCCCTAAAACCGGTGATGGTATTCAGCCGGCTCGCACCAGTTCAGGCAAATTGGTTGTTAAAATACCACACACACACACACACACACACACACACACACACACACATATTATCAAAGTGGATCCTGGGAGCTGCAATGGGGAAATGGACAATGGAGCGGCTGGTGTGAGGGAAGGAGAAAGCCACTTTCCCTCATTCTCCCTGCTCCTCCCCTTCCCTTGTGCCGGCTGCTCCATTGCCAGTTTCTCCACAGGATCCACTTTGATAGTGAGGGGGGGTGTAATTTAACAACCAGTTTGCCAGGGTCAGGTTGGCCACCACATCCAACATGTGCAACAGAGCTGGAGGACGGGGATGGGCCATGCCTCCCACGAAGCCAACCTGACCTTGGCTGAACCATTTGTTAAATTATTTGAATCCCACCACTGACTAGAACTCACAGTCTCTTGATTTCTAGGCCAGCATCTTTTCTACTACACCAAATTCTCTCTGTTTATCTGCAAATAAAAAAGAATAGGAATGTGTTCATGAAACACAGAGTTCCACAGGAGGGAACAAAAATCACCTATTTGGTGAGGACTGTCCATAGAGAGGATGGCTATGTATGAATTTGATTTTAGTTTTCCAGTGCTAATGCAAGAAGCAGCCTGGGTCTTTCTGTGCTCTATGCTCTCTGGTACATGAGTGAACAAAAGTTGACAAATTAGCCCTTGCTAATGTGATGGGAGAGGGGTTTTCTTTAAAATTCTCCAGATGAAATATGCTAATATCATCAATACAATTTACTTTAGGCTAACAGACAGGAAGCAGCAGGTGAAGCTAGGCAGAATCACATCTGATACCTGTACAATTAGCACAGCCCTCCCCAAAGCTGTGTGCTTTCTCCACTTCTCTTCTCCCTATATACCAATGACTGCATCTCAAACGATCCATCTGTTAAAATGCTGAAGTTTGCAGATGATGCAACAGTGATTGGTCTCATTCGAGATAATGACAAATTCCCATACAGATGGGAGATTGTACAACTTGCCTCGTGGTGTGACCAGAACAATCTGAAACTGAACACACTCAAAATTGTAGAAATGGTGGTAGACTTTAGGAGAAACTTTCACATACTACCATCTCTTACAATACTAGACAACACAGTATCAACAGTAGAGACCTTCAAATTTCTAGGTTCTATTATATCATATGATATAAAATGGACACCTAACATCAAAAACGTCATCAAAAAAGCACAACAAAGAATGTTCTTTCTGCACCAACTCAGAAAGCTCAAACTGCCCAAGGAGATGCTGATACAGTTCTACAGAGGAATTATTGAGTCTATCATCTGCACCTCTATAACTGTCTGGTTTGGTTCTGCAACCCAACAGGACAGACACAGACTTCAGAGAGTAATTAGGACTGCAGAAAAAACAATTACTACCAACCTGCCTTCAATCAAGGACCTGCAAACTGCACGAGTCAAAAAGAGGGCTGTGAAAATATTTACAGACCCCTCACATCCTGGACATAAACTGTTTCAACTCCTTCCCTCAAAACAACGCTATAGAGCAATGGTCGCCAACCTGTGGGCCGCGGCCCACTGGTGATCTGTGAGAAAATTTTGGTGGTCCTCAGAGAAATGTCGCCCCCAGAGCACCCCCTAAACCAATTAAACAGGCTGCGGGGGAACACAAGGCTGCGCTGCCCACATGGCCTGTGAGAACACAAGGCTTTCATTGCTTGCATTGAGAACAACATGAGGTAGTGAGCGGACGGGGAAAAGGGCGGAGTGGGGAACTGGCCACCGGATTGCTTCTTCCGCTTCTGCTGCTTTTGGCTGCACACAAGGAAAAGAGCAAAAGTCTTTTTCTCCCCCAAACTCCACCAGAAATTAGTCTTTGGGACCCTGCAAGGCATCCTGCTCCAAGAGACTCATTTCTGGCAGAGTTTGGGGGGAGAGAAAGAAAGACTTTTGCTGCTTTCCTTGCATGAAGCCTGAGAATGGAGCTCAAAAGCAGGCTAGGAATGCGGCTGCCTTGGAGAGGATGGAGGTGTGTGAGGGAGAGAGAGAAAGAGAAAGAAAATCACCAGCCCTCAAAGTTAGATTGGATCTCTCCCCCCACCAGGCCCCTCTGAGAATGGAGCTCAAAAGCAGGCTACAAATGTGGCTTCCTTGGAGGGGTGTGTGTGAGGGATTGTGTGTGTGTGTGACAGAGAGAGGGAGAGGGAGGGAGGGAGGGAGGGAGGGAGGGAGGGAGGGAGGGAGGGAGAGAGAGAGAGAGAGAGAGAGAGAGAGAGAGAGAGAGAGAGAGAGAACATCACCAGTCCTCTGAGGTTAGATCAGATCTCTCCCTCTCCCTCTCCCTCCCACCAATGTCAGCAAGCCACGTCAGTCAAAATTTACATTAGTGGTCCACAGGATTTAAAATAACGAGTTTGGTGGTCCCTGAGGTCCAAAAGGTTGGCGACCCCTGCTATAGAGCACTGCACACCAGAACAACTAGACACAAGGCAGTTTTTTCCTGAACGCCATCACTCTGCTAAACAAATAATTCCCTTAACACTGTCCAACTATTTACAAAGTCTGCACTACTATTACTATTACTATTCTCATCACTCCTTATCACCCATCCCCTCCCACTTGTGACTGTATGACTGTAACTTTGTCACTTGTATCCTTACAATTTATATTGACTGATTCTGTTGTGGCCCCGACTCCTGAGCCTATGCTGTCAGAGGAAGAGGACCTAGAAGATGAGGGGGAGGAACTGGCAATGCCTTCCTCCCCAGGACTTTCCTCCCTGCCAATGCCTTCCTCCCTGGTAATGCCTCAGGTTCCACCAGAAAACCAAGAGGAACAGCCTGAGATGAATCAGGAGGAAGGCATGTTGGAGCAGCCCCTGACAGGGAGTGAAGAGGAGGAGTCTTGGCTCGACCCCAAGCAGCGTCGTAGGGAGAAATGTGAGCAGCAACGTAGGAAGCATGGGAGGGTCAGAGAGTGAGCTAAGTCACTGAGCCACACCCCACAGGGGATAAAAGTGGGTGTGCTTTCTCCTTAAACTTTGTACGGGACAAAGTTTAACTTACTTTAGACTTTATTCATGACTATGTTGGAAGAACGATTGTTTTTTGGATTGCCTTGTGCTTTGTGAAGTAAAAGACCCATTTCCCCTCTGTGTGAGTAAGACTTTGATTTACGATTGCTGCCAGCTCGGACTTGGCAGGCAGGACGTAGTGGGATGCCAAGAATGTTATCAGTTACAGAGCATTTGCTCTGCGAAGTTCGAGCCAGCTTGCCTGTTGGTGTTTGTGTGTGTGTTTAATCCCTTACCTTTGGGGAAAGGGAAGGGGAGACAGAACAGATTCCTAGTATGATTTGATTGCTTATTGTACCCTATGATTATCATTAAGTATTGTACCTTATGATTCTTGACTCTTGACAAATGTATCTTTTCTTTTATCTACACTGAGAGCATTTTCACCAAGACAAATTCCTTGTGTATCCAATCACATTGGCCAATAAAGAATTCTATAATCTATTATTCTATTATTATACTTCTAACTTGAGTGTTACATAACAGATCTCAATTTGAAACTTTTCAAATCATCCAAAATTACAGTATTTCAAAAAAAACAAAAACAAAACAAAACCCAACTGCATGCCAAAAGAAATCCCATCCATCAGAAAAATAATCTAATGCCAAATCATGAAAAAGAAACCTTGCATTTTACTATCTTTGCAACCTGCCTATATGTTGTGTGTACACAAACATATACAGTATATTGTAGAACCTGGGTAACAATAAGAGTTTAACATGTAAAAATATCAGAGTAAAAGTGATTGCTGCTATATAAATACAATATCTTGAGATGTGGGGACAAATATATGAAAATAGAAAAGATCATCAGAAAACCAAATGATTGACTGTTGGTTTCATCCATTTGCTGTACAAATGCTTTGTATTAACTATTGTTAGATGATTATTTTATGTTACAAATGCTTGATTTAACAAACACATCTTTCAATCTTGCATAAATTCAAGTGTGAACAAGTAGCATGGCTCTCTCTACAGCTTTGTTCCCACCAATTCTTGTATCCTTGTCTGAAAGCAATAATCCAGAACCTGTTCTGGCTTTATCTTGGTCTTCTTGTTGTTGGTTTGCAAAGTCCTCCATGAATGATCCTATCTGGAACATCTGGAACACCTTGCTCCCTCGCCCATGTGATGTTGGCTCCAACCATCCTATCCTTTCATAAGGTACTAAAGACCTGGCTCTGCCAGCTGGCCATGGGCCCCAATGGGGGAAGAGCACAATGAAAGTGGTTGATCAAAGTAACCCCACCCTGCCCATGTATCCTTAGATTTTAATATTTGGTTTTAATTTATTTATGTTTTAATGTATATGTATGGATACATTTTTATAACTATAGGCCACCCAGAATTACCCTATGGTAAGATGGGCAGCCAATAAATTTTATAAATAAATAAATGAGTCTATTCTCAACACAGTAAGTTCATTACAGGATGAAAAGTTTTGAAAATGGAAGAAGTGGACTGAACAAGCCATAAACCATGATTTACAGACTATAGCAAGGGTGTCAATCTCAGTTTCATTGAATACTGTATCAGGGTTGTGTTCGACCTTGGCGAGGGGGGGCATGGCCAGGGGGTGCATGGCCAGCTCAATGTTACTCATTGAGGCTTTGTGTTCGGGCATGACAGCCTCTTGCAGCCCTCTGCCAATGAAAATGGAGCCTGGGAGGCCTGCACAGGGCCCTCCCAAGCTCCATTTTCGCTGGCAGAGGCACCGTAGGCCAGTCCTTCACTG
This sequence comes from Notechis scutatus, assembly GCF_049901735.1. Taxonomy (NCBI): domain Eukaryota; kingdom Metazoa; phylum Chordata; class Lepidosauria; order Squamata; family Elapidae; genus Notechis; species Notechis scutatus. Next base: position 179,671,272 of record NC_142009.1, read on the forward strand.
TTTCCAGGGCAGGCCTGTGGGCCAGATCTAAGCACCCTGGTTAAAGTAGTTTTATCGTATAATGCAAGGAAGGCTTAACTCTAGCATGCCATGTTAGATTTGAGATTGGTTGCTGGATTGTATGCCCCTTCCCCTCTGGTCATTAACTCCCCACAATGGCAATCATTGGTCGCTCAATATTACTCCTCTCTTTTAGGACTTCGTGGTTCTGGGTTTGTTTCATTACAGATAACTTGTTCCCTCCCCCCTGTTTTTTTTTTTTAATGTTACTTTTTCTCCCAGTTTCTAACAAGATAGCTGAAAAGAGAAGAGAGCACCACCTTCATATTCACAGAAAAACAGGAGAGCATATGGTGCTACTCTGTTGGGGCAGTACTCTAAAATAGCATTAATTACAATCTTTAGACGCAGAACTCTGAGCTGACTGGATATTCCATGATGAAGAGGACCTGCAAGTATCAAAAGGCACAAATTCCACAGGGAGTCCAGAAAATGAGTCCTGATTCCAAGGACTGAACAATCCTCATGAGCTTTCACTCAACTACACAGCCCCTCAATTGAAAGCCAAGCCTCCCCGTTGCTCCTAAGGATTGGTTAGTCAGATGACTTGTGACTCACCCCAGAGAGAAAAAGGATATTTGCTTTCACCTGAAAAGTTAAACCTTCTATGCATGTCTCAGTTGCAAAGCTGGAACATTTAATAAGAGAAGTGGAAAATTCTGTATTTGCACCATAGAATAATTTTGGATACAAATCCTTATTTTTCTCAAAACTGAATTTCCGATGCCTACCTGTTACATCTTCTTCTCAACCTGATGTTAGGGAATAATGACCAGTCATCTTACATGTTACAGCTGAGCAGGGGCTAATTGAGTAAGCCATACATACTTGAAAAGTTTCTGAGTGGCAATTGTGCCATGTCCAATTTCAAACAGCATCAGTCTGTTTCCTAATTAACACATTATTGTTTTCCCCTTTTTTTCTTGTTTCTAAAGGCAGTGGAGAGTGAGAGTGAGAGTGAGAGTGTGTGTGTGTGTGAGAGAGAGAGAGAGAGAGAGAATTCACAACCCCAACAGAGCTTTGAGTGTGGTAGGAAGATTCCACGTCACTTGGCAGACCATGAGATGAGACATTGCATGTTTCATAGATACCAAACTAGACTTTATCTGGCAACAGCCATTTGAAGTAACTTTCCCAGAATGATGGTGGTCAAAGAGGAAATTAGCTTGCCAGCACTGCCACTTCTCTTTCCCTTTTGAGGTAATGTTACTTAATAGCTTTCAAAATGACCAGTGTGCAGATTACACTGGCCTACAAGGATTGAGTGAGGCTGGCTAATCAAACCATTCAAAGAAAATTAGGGTGGTTCTTAGTATATGGGTTTAGTTGTGACTTGACACAGATCTGATCAATAGGGATAGACAGAAGATATGATATATTTTGTATGAAAGAAGAAGGTCTGTTTGCTATAATGCAGGCTTAGTTTGTTTATCTTAGCCTAGACAACTGTTCTAATTGTTTTTGACAGCTTGCGTCTCGACTAGTGTATATTCCATATTCATTTTCAGAATAAATTGAAATAATTAGTTTGTTAATCAACAGACTTTGATTTACTACCAAACTTCTTTCCGTATTTGTTGTCATATCTGGTCATTCTCATTCTACATCTCTCACTCCCTTTCCTTTGATTGCTGCTTTAAAAATGTCATAAAAATAAAATCATTTATCAGTCAGATATAATGAACAATTACTTCTTTCAGGTTCTTTATGTGCAGATTCCTAAGGCTTCAGATTCTTTTTAGGTGCTTAACAACTTAACTTAATACATAAAAGATATGATAACTACTTTCTCAATAGCTTCCCTAAAGCAAATTTCCATTTTAATAAGCATCTTATTTTCAAATTCAGTCCCTCATCTTCCTATTTTTGTACCAGGTCAAAATTGGATCCCACACAGAGTTCCTAATGTGAAGCTAGAAATACAATATATTATAGCATACTGATAATTGAATGGCTTACTCTCCCCACTGCCTATGCTTGTTAGAGTGCGATTTGTCACTATCACATCCTTAGATTTCTTTCTGTGGATATGTCAGTTTGCTGATTTATAGAAGACAGAGGTGAACCATGCTTCAAGAAAGAGAAAATATTTCCATACATACCTGTGTCTACAGTTAGCAAAAATTACATTTCTAGAGTTGTTCTTAAGCATGGTTAACAACCATGATTTATGGACTTAATCCACTTGAGGGATTTACATGATATGCTGAACCATCAACTAATCCCATAGGATGCATTTTCTAGGGCATACTAAGTCATCGATTAATCAATGATACTTAGGTTAATGTTTTGTTCTACCCTAGCCAATTAGATGCTCACAAGAAATTAACTTGCTTTACTTTTCCATTTCATATTATGTTGTATAGTATTACAACACACACCCATCTGTCATTAAAATATATAATCTTCCTTTCTAATCCAAAATGACATTGAAAAGTGGCTAACATATCTGAAAATAAAGTACTCAAGCTAAACTAAAGAGTCATAAATTTAAAAAAAAAAGATCACCAGAATCCACTGGTTGAAAAGTTTGACTGAAAAGAGGTTTACACTTGATGTTAAGTGATAGTGGCTAATTTAATAAATGTTCATCATATCATGTCTTGATTGTTTGTGATTAATGAGGTGCCATCAAATCAGTATAAACTCTTAGTAGCCCATGTAGACTTCACCAAGATGATCTGTCCTCAACCTGAACATTATCTTAAAGTAATGTCACAAGGTACAAACTACAAGCTAGTTTATACTCTTTTAAAGATAATTAGTCCTTCTGTTCTTATTAATTACAATATGTAGTATTAATTAACAAAGCAATATTAATTAAATATTATTTACATGTTTAAATATTCTTTACTTGTTTAATTATAGAGGACCTTCTTCAGACAAATTGTGTGCTAAGCCACAATGTCTATGGAGACTCTCAATCATGCAGGGCATGGTTATCCCAAAGGAAGAAAAAGTTTCTTGGGTGGGAATGAAACATTTTCAAAGAAAAAAACCTAGAAAGTCCAGTTGCCTTTTGGAAACAGCACCTTTGGGTTAAGCCACAATATGGCCATTCTGGACACGTGCTACATTCATGGATGTGTTCAGTCATACCACTGAACACCGAGTCTGTCCATTGCTTCATCTAAAGTGATTCTGTTCAAAAGGTCAAATCTCCTTTGAGTTAAGTAGCTTCAGGGGATTTTATGGACCTGGCCATGTAGTTTGCTTCTCAAACATGAATGTGGTTTGCCATTATGTTCTTCTGGTATATTTTTCTGGTTTTTTGGTCTAGTTTATAGTCCAGATATTTCCTGACAATCTTTCATTCTGATTCTTTTTTGCTGTTTTAGACCAGACAAAATGGTCTCGCCACTATTTGGCCAGTGGTTCCCAAAGTGGGCAGTACCACCCCTGGGGGGTGGGTGGGATGCCTTAGGGTGGCGCTAAGAGGCAATGGGGGTTGGCAGGGGGCACTAAGAGGCGGCAGGGGGGCATTTGAGGCGCTGGCCCTGCAGGCTCACTGACTGCCAGCTACGCAGCTGATTGACTGTTTCATCGCTCCGTAGCCGGCGCCTCGAATGCAGAATCCCCACACGGTGAGCCTTGCCAAGCCTGGGGGGGGGGGGGAGAGAGGTGGGAGGTGGCAGAAAGGGGGTACCTTAGTTTGCAGGCTGCCCTCTCTGGTGGAAGCGGCGGAGGTGCGCCAGAAGGCCCGAAAGCAAAACCCTCCCAAGGCACACAGTGGAAGGGGTGGGTGGTCCGGCTTTAGGGCCCCCTTCCCTGAACGAGATCAAGGGAGCGCACAGCGCCCACCCAACCTCTGCCTCTCCATCCATCCATCCATCCATCCATCCATCCAAAAGGTCTGCCTGCCTGCCTACCTACCTACCTATCTACCTACCTGCCTGCCTGCCTGTCTTTCTGTCTACCTACCTACCTACCTATCTACCAATATACATCTATATATCTACCTACCTACCGACCTACTTATCTACCAATCTACCTACCTACCTACCTATCCATATATTCATCCAAATGATCTGCCTGCCTGCCTGCCTTCCTACCTACCTATCTACCAATCTATCTATCTATCTACCTACCTACCTCTCTCTCTCTCTCTCTCTCTATTTATCCATCCATCCATCCATGTTCAAAGCGCCAGCCCCGCAGGCACGTTAGGAAAGTAGAGCAAAGCCAGTCTGGGAGGGAGGGAGGGGAAGAGAGAGAGAGAGAGAGAGACCTGATGCATCAGATTGAAATGAGGCCTAGTTTAGACTGAGGCCCTTTTCCACATTGAAACATCTTTGCCAGCATATTGAAACATCTTTGGCTTCTATTAAAGGTTTTTGTGGACGAAACATGGTCAAAACTATCAGGAAGCTCTCACATTTTGTTGAGGCTTTAAACAGGATCCATTGGACCAGATCTCCACCCTAAAAATTACTTTTCCCCAATGTACTAAAATGTACTGGTAAATTACGAGAACACACACACACTCTCTCTCCCTTCTAACCCTGTTGGAGCAGGTGATTGGACTAGAATAGATATCTCATTATCTTTCTCCTCCCTCCCTCCGTCCTTCTTTATTTCTTTTTCTTTCAGTCCCTTCCTTCCATCCCCCCCTCTTTCTTTGTCCCTTTTTCTTTCTTTTCCTTTTCTCTTTCTTTTCTTCTTTCTCTCTTTCTCTCTCTCTCTTTTCTCTCTCTCTCTTTCCCTCTCAAGCTCACCCCATTTACTTGACTTGCTTGGGCAGGTCCCTCCAGTGCAGTGGGCTCAATGGGGTGGACCTGCGCGGCTGGCACTTAGAATGCAGCAGTGGCGGCATGTTTGAAAAGTAGAGCAAAGCCAGAGGTGGGTAATTTTTGCTGCAAAAAATCACAAAAGCTTCTGGGTTGTGCACAAGAAGGGACACACACGTCAATGCAATTCAGCAACATAAAATAAAGAGATACAAATAAAACAAATCAAGAATCGGCAAAGCATCTCTGATTAGATTTTATTCACTACTAGAATCTAATCAGAGATGCTTTGCTGATTCTAGTCCAATGACCTGCTCCAGCAGGGTTAGAAGGGAGTGTGTGTGTATGTGCATGCATGGCTGTCAAAACTCCAAAAACAGGTCAAGTAGTTCTGGGGAGGCCAGTCATAAATTAGAACACTTGCTAAACAACCGGTCATTAAGTGAGGACCACTTGTTTGCCAGTCACCTGGCCATGCTCACTCAGTCACATGACCACCATCCACACCTACCCAGTCATGTGACCAGCAAGCCATGCCCACCCAGTCACATGACCAGAAAGCCATGCCTACCCAATCACGTGGCCAAGCCACACCCTCAAATTAGGCCACGCCCACATAAATTTGAATCCCATCCCTGGGTGGGGGGCATTGAGGATGAGTTTGTAGCACCAAGGGGGCGGTGGACTGAAAAAGTTTGGGAACCACTGATTTAGGCCAATGCTACTTCAACTAAGACAAATCTATTATAAAAGTTGAACATTATCCTATAGTTCAGGTAAAAGCAAATACTTAGAAACAAGTTGCAGGTGAAATTGGAAAGTAAAATGTCTTCTAGTATAACTCTTTGGAATACTTGGGAATAAAATTAGAGAAATAATTCCTTGCTGCCTACCAACATTATCTATTGCTTTTCATAATTTTTGTCATCGTTTCTATTGTTTATGACTTCGTTACCATGGATCCCTTGGGTCTTCTCCACCAAAATGTATCTTGATGAACCGACAACCCTAGCGATAATTATAAACTATTATTTTAAAATAATAGAAAATCATTATTGGAATTTTAAGAGCACAAAATAATAAAGAAGCCCTGCTTTCTTCTTGGAAATCTTGACAACTTCCTTTGATCATGCAGGGTTTAATTGTTAAGTTGCCTGAATGCTTTACGGCTGCATTATCTAAAAAAAAAAATACAGGTATTTTGAAAAAGAGCGATCTTTTCTACCTTTAAACAGAAACTGAATTATCAAGCCTGTGCTTCCAAATCCTTAAATTATTAATTGATTCTGCAGACACGACAATGGCAAGTACATGAAACTTTCTGCAAGTACAAATCTGAAAAGTGAAATACTGGGCAAAAGGCAGATAGAGGGGAAAAAAAACAAAGATAATGAATGACATTGATCCCACAAACAGGCAGATTTATTCTTTCAAACCATTGCTTTTTTTTTATCCCATTGGGAACATAGCTGGACCTGCCTGATCGCACAATCTTGTGTTGTTTTAGAAGCTAAGTTGATTTGCTTTTGACTTGTTCCAGTTTATTGCAAACCATTGCAAAGCTGGTCTTTTGCTTTGAATCAGCTCTCTGGTCCATGTGGGTGGTCTGTTTTTCCTTGGCGAACACTTTGGCCTCACCTTATATCTTGACACCTGGACCCAAGCCAGCCATTACATCCTCCTACGCCTACGCCCTCCCCCCTCTGCGTGCACACATGCACACACACACAAATTCAGCATCCTATTCCTGTATTCACTTTTTAGAATTTGTTACCCCATTCCTCCAGTTCAGCCAGTTAGAAAATTCTGAGAGACTCTGAGATGAATTGCTATTTTTAAATTGTTCTCAGTTTGGCGGAGTTAAAAAAAATGAGTGGGATAGAAGAAGCCAAATGATTTATCCCATGCCCTTGCAACGAAGGCACAAATGTGCAGGATATTTTATGCAAATGGATCCCAAGTATTAAGATTATGTCCTCTGTAACCATTCCTTTTATGTCATCTGCTCATAAATGTTGCCTTGCTCACCCCTTGGGTTTAGAAGTCACTTCGAGCTGTTCCAGTTTTAAAGTAGTCTTTTATATTTTCCCCCTAGCATAACGTGTGCTATAGACATAGTCTGGCTTGTTTCTGTGAAAATGTACCTATGCTTTTTCTACTTCACCATGCCACCCACTCAGCAATCTGCACCTGTCAGGGGGTATTCAAGCTACTTTTAAATACAGGTTCAATGTTTAAGAATAGTTTGAATAGCCCTAGATAGACAGAGGAGAAACAACAGACAAGATGAAATGGAAAGAAGATGCCCTTCTACTGCACTGAGAAATCTCATCAGCTATTGACTACATTAGATTCAAGCATCATGACTTCTGCTTTCACATTAGGCATTTCACTCCTCCCCTCTCCATAACAATGCACAACTTACTTTTTAAAACGATCAATCTTAAAACCAGCAATAGGAGATTCAGTTAATAGCAAAAATAGTTATGTTTAAACTATTTTTGTTATTAATTTTGGTGCCATTTTTTCTGGATCGCTCTGTGTTTCAGCATGAACAGAGGAAACTATGAAGCCCAAATTCCATTTTTAAAAAGAACTGGTCTTTGCACCTCTTCCTCTCATATTGAAAGTCTATGTAAATCGATGAAATACACAAATATAGTTTAGAAATGTGACAAATAAGTTCCTTTGGAATGGTTTCTGACAGATTTGGAGTTGCCCCTGGCAACTTTCATACAATGTCCATGACAGTCTGTCAAACTCTTTGGCATGCCAGGATGATACAAAAGCTTCCAATGAGGGAAGAAGTCACCCGTGTATTATTAAAATATATCTGAAGCCTGACCATTGTTGCAGCAGTGAAAGTCCTCCTGAGCCCCCAAAATCTGGAGTAAGTGGCCCTGGTAGCCTCTTGCAAGACTACAATAGGTGGTTATAGGAAGCAGCTCTGGACGTGGGAACTATTTCCACACCCACATCATAATGTACAAAGGTTGGTGTTGCATCTCCTGGCTTGGCTGGCACAAGATGTACCAGTGAGGAACAAGTTTCCATCTGGCCCTGTAAAACTGTTGAGCTCAGCACAGCAATAGTAATTCGGAGTACCTGTTTGTTTTTTGTCTCAGCTTGCTCTGCCCTACTTCACCTTAGATACACACACAAAAAACTCTGCGTCATACCCTAGGCTTCCAGGATTTCAGACACAAGGCTTTCCTAGATCTTCCTGCAGACATCATGGGTAATGTAGCCCTTTTAGGCTAATATATAACTTAATACATTATACTGTACCATCGATGAAGGAACGGCACAACAACGAAGTTAATATCATGGCTTAGCAATGCTTAACACTTGCTAATTTTTCTTAAAAGTGGTCCAGTGCAGTATTTCCCTTCCTGGTCATTCTCTAGATATATGGCCTTCAGCTCAATGGAATCTCAGCAATGGCCATATATCCGAAGGACCCTGGGAACAGGAAAGGCTGGGCAGGGATTGCCCTGATTGTCTTTTTCCATCCCTTTGCACCTCCAGGGATGTATAGAAAAAGGCTAGTTTCAGAGTTCTGGGAGTTGAAGTCCATGCAACTTAAAGCCTGCCTAATGGTCACCCAGCCTCTGAATGAAGACCATCAGTGAAGGAGAATATATCACTTTATATGAATACTATTCCTCTGGATGACAGTTCAGGACATGCCTCCTTATATTTAGCCTCCATCTCCTTTATTGTAGTTTTAATCCATTGGTTCTTGTCCTAAGACAATAGAAAACAAGTCTACTACTCTTCTGTGTGTGACAACCCTTCATATATTCGAGGACTTCTTCCCCCCTCAGTTGTCTCTTCAGTAGGCTAAGCATGCTCTCCATGCTTTCCAAGAAAAGAGTTCCAAGAAGCTTCCAAGGCTGAATTTTACTGACATGTTTTGTTACAAAATCTAGACAAATCTAGAAAGTTTGGTAGACAGTTCACTTGCTCCAAGAATAGATTGCCTTACTGGAAGACCGGGACTGATGGAAGTTTTACACCTATGTCCTCAGCATCCTCCCATTCAGCCACTCTTGCACTGCATTATTTAGATGTCCTTAGTCAGGATTACCATATCCAGGCTGAAAAAATCCAGACAACCAATAGATTCCACCTAAGAGATAATACTTTCCCTGTTTCTTGCTATGATGGTGGTTATCCAGATATTTCAGGCCAGTATGGCAACCTCAATTCTTGAGTGATGAAGATACCTTAGGAACAGGCTGGCCCTGAGTGCAACTGTCATTGTCAGCCTTCAAGATCTTCTATTACTGCTTTGCATCTTTCCTATTGCCTTGCATCTTTTGGCTGCCATAAGTAACGGGGGGAGGAGGGGGAATCTTGTCTGGGAAGAGAGCTGGAGGTGTTACATTCTTGTGTTGTGTAAATGAGGAGTGGGGGGGGGGAGTATAAATTCCTGCTCTTAAGTTTCTATTCCTCGCTTAGCGTTCTTTTCTCTGCGCAGCTGCAAATCTTTATCAAAATATGTCAAGGTCAACGGACAGAGGCCTCATCACCACCTGAAGATGCCCACATGATCATATTCACAACTTTTAATTGGAAGAATCATTTGAACTATGAGGGGTGGGAACGTTTCCAACACTTTGTATATGTGATCTGCGCGCCTAATTTCTCAGATTCAGAATTCTTCTGATGTTACCACTTCAAATTCAGTAACTTTGCTCTAATCTAAAGAGTCTAAGTTTTCTTTCTTGAATTTTGAATGGAGCACCACCTGACAGTCATATGTATAACCAGGAAGCAATGACTCACTAATCCATGGACACATTTACCAGAAACAAAAGTGGTGTTGTTCATCATTAGAAGGTGGTGGCAAATAGGAGGCTGGCCCATTTGCCATGAGAAAGCTGCTGCCACAGGCTGAAGAAAAACGGTGAGCATCAGGATCACATGAAAGTTTCCAGAGTTAGCAAAAGAAAAGAAACACACACTCAAGTATTTTATGCATCAAGTTCCATTTCCATGCTATTCCCATTGACTGTAGAAGCGCCTTAAGCATGGATTGTGTTCACCATTAAAAATGCCCCAGGGCAGAAGTTTTCACAAAATCTCCTATTATTTTGGTCGAGGCATTAACCACAGAAGGGCCATACAAGCCCAGCAAATGTTTAGAATAAGTATTCTTATCAGTACAGAAAGGTGTGTCATCTATCAGTGTCAAGCAAAGCATAACGTTTAATGCATACATTACAAGTATTAAAATAATTAGCAGTGATGCTGACTTTCTTGCCTTTTTTCCCCATTAGAAATACAATAATGTCCCACCACCTCATTTTAACAGCAAAATGTTTCTCAGTAACGTTGGCAAGAAATGAACATCTTATCTGCTTTGTGAAACATTTCAAAAATATGTGTGCCCGTGTGTTCATGCATGTTCAGCAGTGTATTTACAACATAAATATACCAGTATTTGTATCCTTTTCTATCAATGTGAATGACTGAAGAAACATACATACAGGGAGACTTACATTTTGGGAGGTACATTGTTAAAATGAGAAAACTCCAAAATAGAAGACTGTTGAGAGAGACAGTTGCTTTTTAGGAAAAATGATTCAAAGAAAAGAAACTTCAAAACAACAATGCTTGATTAAGGGCATGTTGATAACATCTCATTACCATTCTGTGGGCCAAGCTAAAAATTGGGCTTTTGCAGCTGCCCATTGTTTTTTCCTTTTTCAGGAAATTAAAGACAAAGTACCTGGATTACAATGTTTCTCAGAAAGTCGAACGACTTCCTTTGACTTTAGCATTGATTTAGGCATCAGAGACAAACAATCCAACAGCCAACCTGGGGAAAAAGAACAGCTGCTCAAAACTTGCAAAATGCATTGGATATTGCATTAGGAAAGGGAAGGGGAAGGGCACAGAAGGGGGGATTTTCAAAGCCCAGTTCAGTTCTTCCCAAACCCTTCCACCAGAGGCCCACTGATCTACCTGGGTATTCATCGTGGGAATCACTGACCTCCAGAAAACATCCTTATAATTGCAAATATGTTTGTGTCAAATCTGCTGCTTCCATTTAGAAGGAACTTATTTGTATAATGCCGGTTTGGTATTTTTAAAATATTTTTATTTATTTATTTTATTTTGTCAAGAGATTATAAGATAAAAGGGATAGGTATAAACATAGTTATGAATACATGAAATGGATACATATAAGAAAAATAAAAAGAAACAATAGGACAGGGACAGTAGGCACATTGGTGCACTTATGCACGCCCCCTATAGACCTCTTAGGAAAAAGGTGAGGTCAATAGTAGACAGTCTAAGGTTAAAGTTTTTGGGGTTTGGGGAAGTAACCACAGAATCAGGTAGAGTATTCCAGACATTGACCACTGTTGCTGAAGTCGTATTTCCTGCAATCAAGTTTGGTGCAGTTTACCTTGAGTTAGTATGTATTGTGTGCTCTTGTTTTGTTATGGTTGAAGCTGAAGTATTCATTGATAGGTAGGACATTGCAATATACAGTATTATTTTATGTACTATACATAGATCGGGCCGAAGACAGTGTAGTTCTAGGTTTTCTAGGCCTAGAATTTCAAGTCTAGTGGCATAAGGTATTCTCCAACGAGTAAAGGAGTGGAGAACTCTTCTTGTGAAATACTTCTGGACTTTCTCAACTGTATTAATATCAGATACATAATGTGGGTTCCAGACTGATGAACTGTATTCAAGTATTGGTCAAAGCAAAAGTTTTATATGCTCTAGTTAGTAGTGTGATATTACCAGAGAAAAAGCTATGCAGGATTAGGTTAACAACCCTTAATGCCTTTTTGGCTATGTAGTTACAGTGGGTTCTAGCACTTAGATCATTAGAGATGAGTACTCCAAGATCCTTGACAGAGTTTGGATCATCAACAAGGTCTTGACTATTCAGCTTGTATTTTATTTTCTGATTTTTTTTGCCAATATGTAAGACAGAGCATTTATTTGTTGAGATTTGAAGTTGCCATTTGTTTGACCATTCTGATACATAGTCAAGGTCTTTTTGAAGGGTAGCAGTATTGTCAGTGGTGTTGAATAGCTTTACATCATCTGTGAAGAGAATGCAGTTGCTCTTAATATGATCACAGAGGTCATTTATGTAGAGTATGAAGAGTGTTGGTCCTAGAACACTGCCTTGGGGGACACCACTGTTGACAAGTACAGAATTTGATAGGACATTCCCAATTTTGACCATTTGTTGTCTGTTTGACAGGAATGCTTCTATCCAGTTATGCAGGTGTCCAGAGATACCATAAGATTTTAGTTTTAGGAGTAGTGTGTCATGTACCACTGAATCAAAGGCTTTACAGAAGTCTATGTAAATTGCGTCTATTGCTTTGCCCTGATAGAGTTGTGTAGTCCATATGTTTTTGCAGTGTAAGAGTTGCAGATTACATCAAAGGGGTGAAGCTTGCAGTGTGATGGTGTTGTGTGGCCTCTTAACATCTAACTCCTTGTATATGGGTCTGTGTAACCAACTGTCTCAGAAATCTAAAAAGGTATAAAATCTGTTGAATTAAACACAAAAGTCTTTCAGAATATTTGTACTGAGCTGCACAACTGAAAAATGAAGCATTCTTGGAAATAAAGTTGATGCTGACATGCGGCTTTGCTCCGCATTTGGAAGGCTGCCCACTGGGTGGTCGAATGCATCAAGAAAGACACCAACGCAGGTTCTATCTTGGATGAGCTGCCCCGATCACAAGTTCGGGAAGCTCTTTTATTAAAAACACATAGTGATACGTCATAAGCGGTGAATTCTATCCAATCATTAAGTTACATGAGTAAGAATATTAGTGCACACATAGTAACATCCAATCACAGTTACATGGTCAGTGTGAAAGGTACAAAGTAACAAATCAGCGCCTGCATTCCAGTTATTTGCCCATGATGACGTGTTTGATTGATGTTGTCTGTTCCTGGTACGCTTTCAGCCTATGTGAGGCCTTGAGGCCTTAAGGCCTGGTATGTATCGAAACTATACAAGCTAATTTATTACTGCATCTCCTCTGTTTTAGTTTTATAGAGAAATTTCTTCTGGATCTTCGTCACTGCCCATGCGAAAACTCGTGCGAGCGCACGCATCAGGGTCTTCTGAGGGTATGACTTTGTAAAGAGGTTCCTTTTCCCAGAGGGCATTAACCTGTGCAATGGCGCGCTTTTCAGCTAACAAGGATAGACTATTGGAGATAGTGCAAATAAAAATTGATAACACACATGGAAGAATAACGCATCCTGCAGCAATCACACCTATGAGAGCTACTACAGCTTGTAATCCTGGTAGCTTTGGGAACCAGGAACTAAAAATATTTTTAAAATCAATACTTTGCCATACTTGATTAGGATTGTAGGTTAATTGTCGCATCTCAGTTGTTAATTGTGCTACTACTTTGCTAACTTTATCAATTTGAAGACAACAATTTGTAAGATTGAACCTACCACACACCCCTCCTTCTTTGGCTAGTTTGTAATCTAAAGCTAAGTGATTTTGGTAGACAGCTGTGCATGATTTGTCTGTAGCAGTTGCTAGAGTGTTTAAGGCCTTATCTATTCGTTGACCAGCTAAATCTAAAACAGCTTGTAAGCGAATAATTCTATTAATCATATATATGGGGGTTCTGTACCCCCAGGACCCGTCTTGGGCCCAAGTAGCCACGCCATAGGTGCAGACGATTCTTTCTGAGCTCCAGGTATCCCCTGTATATTCTGATTGACAGGGGAAGCCTGCAAAGGCATTATCGGTGTTTCTTTTCCTGCGGGATAATGTATCATACACAGGGATGCCTAGCTCTTGCTTAATAGAGATCGGGAGGAGGAAAAAGGAAGGTCTTATCCACCCCAATACACATGACCCTTGCCAATCTGCAGGAAGGGACGGATAGGCTAGGTTACCACAAATCCAATACATGTTATTTGGGGCTGTCCAGTTTTGGGAAGATGTTGTGTCATTGAGATAAGGCAGGAGGGAGGTGTTAAACTTGGCAGGTGTGGTGGTAGCATTGTCAGGTGCTGTCCAGATCTGGTAGGAGTTATTCCATGTACCTTTTGCAATTTTTTTCTGCCATATCCATGAACAAGTTTTATGCAATAACACTTGTATCAGGGGCTTTATCTAATTTCCTCAAATTATTGTATACCGACCAACCTAATGATGTTTCCTTACCTTCATAAATTATTTTGGTTGTTATGGTAATGTAAGTGTTTGGATCCGATCCTGTGCCATCAATCCTTATACCATAAGTATCCAAGGCAGGGTGTTGTCTGGAGATGGTGATTTCTACCTTATTGTCTGTGGTAGACCCTGATATTTGTTTGAAATGTGACAGATGATTGCAGCCCAAGTACCCTCCCCCCCAGTATAAACACAGACACAAGACCAACCCGAGCACTCGATGGAACCTCCACAAGGGACCCATTGATTGGGGTTCCCTATGGCCCAGTTAATGGGTGTAGGACACAAATATTTATGATTGTGAGCGTATGTTGTTTTCCAGTCAACCGACCTGCATGAATGCCCCCCTGGTTTAGAACAAGCAACACAAACATCAAAGGTTAAAACAATTGGATTAGTACCGTCCTTGAGCACGGTGGTGTGGTTTAGGTAATAAAGTTTTCCCTCCCCCTCAGGATCAGATCTGCCAGAGGTTCTTGGAAGTCCCGCCCATAAGGTAACGTTGAGACGAACAGCCGTCTTGGGATCGTAGCAAATGGTTTTTGAGTTCATCTTTTGGCAGGTTTTTCCGGTAGGAAGGCACTTCTGCGGTTGTTGGGTATGGTAGATGAGAGTTAGTTGAATGAAGCCTGCTTGTGTGGTTTTGGTCAGGCAGGGGGAGTTCAAAGGTGTTGATCTGGAAAGAAGCATTGCTGGAGATGTGGAGCCATGGCTGAGGGAGTGTCGACCATCTGAGATGGGGGGAAATGTCCCCAGATGCGGTGCAGGTCAGCAGGAGGGGAGTACCTGGCATAAAGTACGTCACTCGAGATGGAATGGAGACCTTGGAGGCATGTGCAGCAAGAAGGAGGAAGAGGGTCGGCAAGGCAACGAGACGAATCATGTTGATATGTCTGCAGGTGGTGATTTTTCTACTTTGGGGTGGTATGGTCTGACGTGCCGCCCAGGAACCCACAGGACACGATCTGGAAGCTGGATAGCTGCGTAGCCGCGACCCCAGGTGAGGAGACCAGCAGGGCCCTTCCAAGTAGGGTCTGGCAGTTGACGGTAGTATACCTGTGGTTTGGGAGAATCAGGGGAAGGGGGGGAGGAAAAATGTCGCTCCGCTGCCGTCATAGCAGGGGTGCCGGAAAGATTGAGGAAGTTGAGAGTATAAAGACAGAGATTAAGAGTGTCTTGCATCGCCGGGAGGCTAGGGGTTCTTTTCCCTTTGATCAAATGTCGTTCTAACGCTGTTTTTAGTGTTAAGTTAGCTCTCTCTACCAGGGCTTGTCCCTGACTGTTATAAGGGATCCCAAATTTGTGGGTAATTTGCCATTTAGCGCAAAATTCTGACATGGCTGTGCTAGTGTATGCAGGACCATTATCTGTTTTTATTTCATTTGGGCGTCCCAACGATGCAAAGGTGCGAATGCAATGATTGATGACATGTTTGGAGGCTTCTCCTCTTTGCGGGGTCACCATTATGAACCCTGAATAAGTATCAATTGTGACATGCAGATACTTCCAGGGGGCAAATGGAGGAAACTGAGTAACGTCCATTTGCCATATTTCGCAGGCTTTCAACCGCGGGATTTACCCCTAAGGGAATGGAATGGGCTTGTTGACTACAGGTGGGGCATTGCTGTCTAATGGCTGAAGCTTCGGCCATAGTGAGGTTGAAATGTTTCATGAGAGCTTTGGTGTTTTGATGGAAATAAGAATGGCTCTCCCAAGGAGTCAATGTGTGTGATGTCATGATGCCTGCAGCCGCTTGATCAGCCACATCATTGCCTTCCTGGAGGATTCCTGGGAAGGGTTGGTGGCTGCAAATGTGTGCTACAAAGAGCGGGTGTTGACGCTGTGCAATAAGGTGTTGCAATGTAACAAAAAGAGAGAGAAGGTTTTTATCAATAGCGGGAGAGAGGTAAGAGTCGTGAATAGTAGAGACTATTTGGGTAACATATAGGCTGTCTAAGATTAAATTGAGGGATTCATTAAAATTCTGGAGGACTAATATGGTTGCAGCAAGTTTAGCCCTTTGTGGTGATGTCTGCACAGGGGTGGTTTTAGTGTGCCACACCCCATTCCTTTGCCAAGCGCATGCTCCTCTTTCCCTACTGCCATCAGCAAATATAGTCAAGGCATTGACCAAAGGTCCTTTGCTGATGGGAGAGGAGAAAGAAATGGGTATAGTCCGAATGATTTGAAAACGTGGATCAGCGGGTGGGTGGCAGGAAACTAGTCCAGGCCAGTCGGCTAAGGCAAACTGAATTTCCTGGGAGTTTTGGAATAGAGATTCCCATATTTGTAGCGAAAAAGGGATATAAAGTGTGGAGACATCTATTCCCATAAGTAATTTTGCACGGCTCCTGCCTTTTATGATCAATTGAGCCAATTGAGTTGATTTGGAAGTGATAGAGCATCGTGGCGTATGGGAAAGATGGATCCACTCTATGATGTGGAGTTTTTGGTCTTTTTGAGTTACTGCTGCGGTCATAAGCCTCGGGGTGGCTAAAATGACCACATCTAGAGGAGTATTGGCAGCAGCTCTATCTACCCATACCTTTCGGATATTTTCTTCTATTTGAGTTATTGCTTGAAGCTGAGGTTGCTGCAAGGATATTATGTCAGCAGGCTTTTTCCCCCAGGTAAGGGCTTCAAACAATGGAGAAAGAATATCAGTGGTTAAAGACAGGAAAGGTCGGGCCCAGTTTATGGTACCCAGATATTGCTGAAGTTGAACCAGAGTGGGTTGAGAAGGTAGAGACAGAGAGGGAAGTGAAGGATAGGCAGTAGTTGAAAGCATTTTATAGCCCAGATATGCATATGGAGTTAGTACTTCGGTGAAATCAATCTGTGTTCTCTGGAAAGGCCAGCCCACTAGGGGTCGCCCTCCCATTTCTTTTTTCCTTGCTGCTTTCTTGTTTACTTTCAAACATATAGTCCAAGAGGGAAGCCCCCCCTCGGGCAGATAGAGGCTGCAGAATCCTCTTGCAATCCTCATTTGCATTTTCAACAGCCAGTTTTAACAGAAGCTCTTTACGGGCTTCTTCATTCGAGATTTGCCTCTGAATGGCCTTCTGAAGTTCTTCTATGAACTCGGCATAAGGCTGATGTGAGCCTTGAGTGATTTTTGAAAAAGATCCTACAATGGTGTTAATGAAGCCTCTGACTTATGGTGCCTGGATGCCGTACATGGCCACGGCTTGTTTTAAATCTCTGATTAATTTCATGGGTAAGGGTTCAAGTCTAGGCACCATATTTCTGGCTCCATCCCCTATATATTCAACAGGACACAGAGAGAGAGCTCCTCCAGGGTAAGAGAGCCCTCCCTGCTTGCGCGATCGCTCCCATGGGTGTTTGATCCTCCACTGAATTTGAGTTAGGAGGATTTATGGGTTTAGGAGCTGTGGGGGAGGAAGCTTCTAACAGGAGAGCGTCCTTTGTTTTGGTTTCAGCTGTATAAGGAGGAGGACCCGGGGGGCTTTGGTCAGTGCTAAACCATGGATTTTTAAACATTCCATGACTATTCTCCATGTGGTCAGAATCTTTGGCGGAGCCCTGGGGTTATCATGAAGATAATCACCCAAACGTTGCCAAGGACCCTTTCTCCGGATAAGCCGGGCATTGTGTGTAAATATAAGTCAAAAGGGTGATAAGGTCCTTTTTAGTTGGAACCGGGAGCGTTTTGCCCTGATTCCTAAGAATAAGAATTGAACTCTTCGTTAATTCTCCTAATTCCTGCAAATGTGCTATCTGCGCTTTGGAGAACTTTCCGCCCATACTCACCTGAAGGGAGGATGTCTTCTTTGCAGAAGATTCCTGGGGAGGGATCCGAGACACGAAACGGCGTCCCTGGGTTGCAACTGGCTCGTCCGGCCGGGTGAGATAAGCAGTCGAAGATAAACGCACCCGTTTCTTTTAACGGATCACTTCGGGGTCACCAGATGCGGCTTTGCTATGCATTTGGAAGGCTGCCCACTGGGTGGTCGAATGCATCAAGAAAGACACCAACGCAGGTTCTATCTTGGATGAGCTGCCCCGATCACAAGTTCGGGAAGCTCTTTTATTAAAAACACATAGTGATATGTCATAAGCGGTGAATTCTATCCAATCATTAAGTTACATGAGTAAGAATATTAGTGCACACATAGTAACATCCAATCACAGTTACATGGTCAGTGTGAAAGGTACAAAGTAACAAATCAGCGCCTGCATTCCAGTTATTTGCCCATGATGACGTGTTTGATTGATGTTGTCTGTTCCTGGTACGCTTTCAGCCTACGTGAGGCCTTGAGGCCTTAAGGCCTGGTATGTACCGAAACTATACAAGTTAATTTATTACTGCACTGACATGCAATACCCATAAGAAAAAGGCAGGACTTCAATTAGGTACTTGTAGCTGCCATCTTGACAGTCTTGACTTCCCTACATAGACATCCCTGACCATAAGAACCTGACTACTTGCTGAGTTTCCCCATGTTAGAGAATCAGAAAGAGAATTTCCGGCATCAGTCCTAAGTCTGAGTAGGTGAGAATCTGCTCAAGCATGTCCAATTCTTGGTGAGAGAAAACTGCAAGGCCATTATATTTGATGCATAAATAAACTGTACCTCAGAGTGGCCAAGCAGAGGTCAGTGAAGCAACCTAGGGTTGCATAACTGTGCTTTAGTCAGAAGAATCCTATTTGATTATTGGGAGTTACAGTAATGGCATTTTTTGTCAAAAATGCAGGAGGGGAACTCCATCAGCCAAAAGTATGTGCCAGCTCATACTCTCGAGCATTTGGAATTGAGAGACACCCTGCCTCAGAAACTGGAGGCAATATATCACCCTTAAGATTAACAGCCATCGAGACCCTTTCCTCTTGTGCATGTCTCTCATTTCTTTTTAAAAGCTGTTTTGGCAGTCAGCATTGCTTCCTGGATAGAATCTGAAGCATTTTTTTTTTTTTTTTTTTTTTGCTAATGAAAGTGGTTTAAGTAAGTGCTTCTCCTATTTGCTTTGTCTTCTGAATATATGAATCTTGGCAGAGGGCAAAGAAAGCTTTCCTTCCCTTCAACCCTGCCCACCCGCCCCCAAAAACTCCCACACATACTGTGTGAATCTCCTGTACCCACCAACTGCACATTCACAACAACACAGACTTGCACGGTGACTATAACGTGTTAACTGCAAACACTGGTTTGGGCTGCAAATAATCAGGAAGAAATCTAGATGGCAACAATGAATGTATTTCTCTGCAAAGTTCCTGCACAGTTTGTTTTTGGTATTGCTTTACTGCCATCTGATGGTCAAAAAGATTTTAGCAGCTCAGTTTTCATAGGCCTAGCATTACTCCATTATACTGTTGTTACCACCACTAAAACCCAGTAGCAAGCATAACAGTAAGGGAAAGCTGCTTAGTGGGTAGATGCTGAAAGTAAGGCAAACTTCTCAGGGTCCCTTAAATCCTACCCCAATATAAAGTTCCAGCTGACTGAAGAAACTGGAGAATCAAATTGAAACCAGTCGGAGGCTCAGGTGCTCCAAATTGATTGCTTCTCACCACGGCTGCAAGAATACAGATGATATCACAAGGTGAGTGAGCTTAGAGGACAATCCAGCAAGTAGGAGGAAAGGTCTCAGGCTGATGTTCCAACCATGTATAGCAGGGGTCCCCAACCACCGGTCCACGGACCGGTACCAGTCCACGGAACAGGTCCTACCGGGCCGCTGGCTTGCTGGGCGCCGCCATCTTTTTTTGATGAAAAAGTGCTTCCGGTGAGCTTTTCCGGGTAGAAAGCTCACCGGAAGCACTTTTTCATCAAAAAGATGGCGGCACCCAGCTGATGCCGGTACTGGCGGCGCCACTGATGCGTACCGGGCCGCAAAAGGTTGGGGATCACTGATGTATAGTGTCTGTAGAAAATCAGCATCCACCCACCCTCCTAGAGAATGAAATATTTGGGGGAATATTAAAAAGGCAGGATAGAATATTTCCCCTAAAGCAGTGGTCCCCAACCTTTTTGTACCAGGACCGGTTTCAAGCAGAAAATTTTGCAAGGACCGGGGGAGAGGGAGAGAAGAGAAGGAGGCTTGCTCTCTCGCTGCTCCATCAGCCCAGGAAGAAACTGCTTCAAAGAAGCGGGGGGGCTTTCCTGTCGCCGCAGCTATTCCAAAGCGCCCGTTTCACCCCACCCCCACCCCGCCCAGCGGCGCTTCAATCCACAGTGTCCCGTCTCCTGCCTGCCTCCCTGCCTTAGTTTCTGGTTGTTTGGAAGCAGCTTCGGCTGAGAATAATAACTATTCGCCTCTTTTACTCAGCCGAAGCTGTTCCGATTCAACCATTAACGAAGGCAGGCAGGCAGGCAGAACGGAGCACTGGGTTGAACCCGCCCGCGCGGGGGCAGGCGGGTGGGCGGGCGGGCGAGACGGGGTGGGGGTGGGGGAGAAATGGGCGCTTCGGAGCGCTGCGGCGACAGGAAAAGCCCCCCGCTCTTTGAAGCAGTTTCTTCCTGGGCTGGTGGAGGAGCGAGAGAGCGACCCAGAGAGAAGGACAGGCTTGGTTGCTTCCTCCCTCCCCTTCTTTCATTTGTGTCCTTGATACCCGATCCCAGCAGCATTCACCAAAGGTGAAGAAAGCCGCCATTTTTAAAAAAAAATCTTTGCGGCCCGGTAGAGAGTGCTCCACGGCCCGGTGCCGGTCGCGGCCCGGTGGTTGGGGACCCCTGCCCTAAAGGAGAAATGGGGAAAAATCTTAAGGGAGACAGAAACCAGCCCGTTTCTCTGCCCCAAGCAGAAATGCAGATTTGGCAATCCTTTCAGAAAGACTGGGTCAGACAGATACTCCAGATAAGCAACACAATTAGGCAAGCCAAAAGTTGACAAGATTACCTCAGACGAACACCTAAGATTTGCATTTCCCTTTTTACCTATAGAGCCAACCATGATCCCTACATGATCCCATAGGAATCAAGGAGATATAAAAACTCACCCACTCTCAATTCCATTTTGTCAGCTGTCCCAGAACTGCATGCTTTATGTGTGTTGGTTCTGCTCATCAATAAACGGACCTTTCTTTCTTAAGCAGCCTCCATTTTATTCCCAGCTTGGAACTGGACCTAGATTTTTCTTCCAACAGTCAGCTATAAGAATCCAGCCTCCTAAAGCTTCTGGATTTCTGGCGCTCTGAAATCCAGCCAGTAGAACTGATCCATAGTGCAAGAGAAACTAAAGAGTCAAAGAAAAATAACTGCACCATTTTTAAGAATAATAAAAAGCAAAGCTCGCATGTTCTCTGTGGGCCTGATCTGGCTTTGTCAGACAGACATCTTTATTGTCCATAAAGCCAATCTTCATTCAACACCTGCTAGTATAATCATTTTTTGTGTGGCAGTAGAAAATCTAAATATATCCAACTGTTTACCCATTTGAATATTTTTTCAAAAATACAGCTTATGAATATAGTTCTGAATATAAAAACTCAGGGGAATCATGTATTTGTCTTTTTATAATTACACATTTATCAAAAAGCTCTTGATCACCCTCAGCTGGTCATGATGAGGAACGATTCTGAGGCCAAAGACAAAATACAGGTTGGTTCCACATATTTATTATTATTTCCTGTGACTCTCCCTGTATAGATACTCTTCAGAGCTAACTCATTTATAGATCCAAAATTTGCTATCATCAATTGTGAAATTACTCCAATCTTATTAAATGTCACAACTTGCCAAGATTAAAATATCTCTGCAGGTATAGTTTATGCCATACTGATTCACCTTCTTGGGTCAATTTGCTGGAACATTTTGTCTTTAAAACTTTGAAACATTTAATATTTAGATATTCTACTTCTGCATTTTAGAGTTCTACCAAGGCTTGGTTTATAGAGTGAATTAATTGTGCATTGCTAAGATGAGGGCATTGTGCTTACAAGGGTCTTGTGCTTATTTGCATTTATTCAAAGCACACTTGTCATGGTTCTGGATTTTTGCAATCCTGCGTTTTCCCCCCTCCTCTATTAAGTTAAAGTGCCATCTAATTCAACTGAGTCAGGACAAAACGATGTTGGCATAAAAATCATTGTCCCTATTGTCTATGGAGATTCTCAGTCATCCAGGTCATGGTTGTCTTGCTTTTTCAAGTGACAATTGGACTTTTTTTAAAAAGACATTTTGCTTCTCATGCAAGAAGCTTCGTCAGCTCTGAAGCAGCTTCTTGAATGAGAAGCAAAACATCTTCAAAGGAAAACCAGAAAATCCAGTTGCCTCTTGAAAAATTATCTTTGGGACATTGCCCCTATTACAAAATTCTAGTCTGCCTCTGTCAAAACTATTACAAGACATTGTAGAATGAGAGCATCCTGATCTGTGAACGTTACAAACAGTATTGGCATGGTGATTAATTTGCTTCTCTGGCTTTGCTTCAACGTCTTCTTTCAAAAGGTCAGCAGCCAGTTGGGGAAATACCTAATAATGGAAGAAGGAAGCATACCAGGGTGGATCTGGCTTCAGGGCTCTGCTTGAGTTTGTCTAGCCTTGAAGGGCCTTGAATGACCTTTCAACTTTAAGCTAATTAAAAGGTAGGGAAGGACAGCAGCAGAAAAGAAATAGTGCACAGTAGCCACAGAGGAGATGGAAACAATGCTTCTTTAATAGTTTTGCTGCTAGTTAGAATTTATAGAATGGGAGAACTGACCCTGACTCTCTGTTGGACAATCAGTACTCTTAATTCACAGGGAAGGGGAAAAGTCCACTGCAGTTGTTAAGTTAGTAACATAGTTGTTAAGTGAATCTGGCTTCCCAATTAACTTTGTTTGCCAGGTGGTCACAAAATGTGATCACATGATCCGGGGACCTGCAACCATCATAAATATAAACTGTCTGACAAGCATCTGAACTTGCCAAGCATGTATGACCATGCGGATGCTGCAATGGTCCTAAGTATGAAAAACAGTCATAAGTCACTTTTTTCAGTGACATTGTAATTTTGAACAGTCACTAAATGAATTCTTGTAAGTCAAGAACTACTTGCATAAGCACAATCCAGGTCTTATACATCCTCACAGAACTTTCTCCACTTGAGTTCATGCCTCTATTCTTATGTAGGGACTATTTTTCTGAGAATGTGTATATTTGGAAGACAGTAACATTATTTGGCTGTTTTGCTGGTCTGTTTTGAGAGCAAGAGAGAGAAGAGAACATTAGCTAAAAGCATTACAGATAGAGAGGTGAAGAAACAATTTTACCAACCAACTTTGTGAGTGCCAGAAGAAAGAAAAACAGCTTGAATGTTTGGGGAATAAGTTATTGCCTGACTCACATAATATGCATCATTTTGCCTTAGGCTTTAAAAATCAGATCTATGGAAGAATTTAGGGTAGAAATAAGCTTTTCCCACAAATAAGAACAGTCAACATTAATACATCTACTTTAGAGTGAAGGTAGAGATAATGGATAGCTTAAAGCCTCAAGTTAAGCCATAATGATTTCTGATTTAGTGGGTATATCAATCTAGCTATGTTATGTGATTAATAGTGGCTCATTAAACAAACTCTTGTTAAAGAAACATGAGTTTTGTACGTTGTGTGAACCCAGCCCATGATATCAAATGTTCATTTCCAAACCTCAAGTGCGCCATAGAATCATTTTAATTACCTTCCTCCTGAATTTGGCACTTTAAGTGGTTTTTCAGATTTACGATGTAAAGAACTAAGAAAGAAAATAAAAAGAAATATTAAAGCGTGGCTTCCAAAGTTTGTCATAACAAATTCAAACTTTGAAATTCTTCCTCCCCTATAAGAGATACCTCCGAGTATCTCTTCTTCTAATAACCCAACCATAGCTATATGCAAATCCATAAATTAGCATTTCAGTCCTGGTGTCAGCAATGTCCATAAAAGGTTCCTAGTATTTAATCACCTTTTCATCAGTACCTATAATAAGGTGATTAAAAAATTGTATGGATATTTATTAGAAATTAAACTAGAAGAAGAACAAGTTAAAGAAACTATGATTGCTTGGGGGAAGAATTTTGGATATGGGATTGATCTAGAGAAATGGCAAAAATTGTGGTCTCAAAATTATAAAATGACAATGTCAGCAGCATATAAAGAAAATTTGTATAAGATGTTTTACAGGTGGCATTTCCCCCCGACAAGAATAGCAAGAATGTTCAAGAATAAATCCGAAAAATGTTGGAAATGTCATCAGACACCTGGCTCATATTACCATATGTGGTGGACTTGTGCGGATGCCAAAAAATACTGGACTAAAATCCACATGTGGTTGGAAAAAATGACAAAAAAACATATAGATTTGAAACCAGAGATATTTTTATTGGGAATTTTACCTGAAATATATAGTAAAGACTTGAAATACCTAATTGTAAACGTATTAACAGCGGCTAGGATTGTATTTGCTAAAAACTGGAAAAATGAGAAAACACCATCACAGGAGGAAAACATTAAGAAAATATTGGAATGTGCTGAAATAAGGAGATTGACATTTGAAATTAGAGAATAGGATGATAAACAATTTTATCAAGTTTGGGATCTATTCTATCAATGGTTAGACAATAAAGTATAGTAACGAAATATGTAGACTTTTAGAAAATACTAAATATATAAAGATGTATTCTTTCATTATATCTACAAAATGATTTTAGGATAGATTTGGGATGATAATATGAATTGTCACAAAACAAATTAAGTAAAATATGATTATTTCCTAAAAGCATGAAGGAATA